>NC_047044.1:27187664-27490169 GCF_011762595.2 Tursiops truncatus | reverse complement strand
CGGGAATACTCATCTAAAGGCTGACATCTTGCTTGGGACATTAGCACCAAGACCTGGCATCCTAGAATTTATTTTTAATGTAGTTTTTAGTAAATAGTCTGGAGAAATATCAACTTCTCATCAAAACACGTAAGTTGTCTTAGTCTGCTCAGGCGGCTATAATGAAGTGCCACAGACTGCGTAGCTTATAAGCAACGGAAATCAATTTCTCACAGTTCTGGAGGGTGGAAGTCTGAGATCAGGGTAGTGCCCAGGTCATGTGAGGGCCCTCTTCCAGTCAAAGACCTCTTACTGTATCCTTTGCATAGCGGAAGGGGCTAGACAGCTGCCTGGAGCCTATTTTATAAGGGCATTAATCTCATTAATGGGGGCTCCACCTTTATGACCTAATCATCTCCTAAAGGGCCCACCTCCTAATACTGTCACATTGGGGGTTAGGATTCAACATGTGAATTTGAGGGGAACACACATATTCAGACTGTAGCGTAAGTGCACTTACAGCCTACTACAGCATAGACCCTTTGCTGAAAGTCAATAATAATACCCACATATGAATGCTTCCTGTTACATTACAGATGTGTAAAGATGGGCTATACAAGTGTTTCCTAAATTTAAAAAGGCCTACATGAGTCAGGTTAATTTCAGTTATACCACAGGAACAAACTCCAAATCTCAGTGGCTTGGTTTCATATCTCACCTATGCTCTGCTCCTACTTTGTCCTCGCTCTGGGACCGCTGCTGAGGGAGCACCCACCACCTGGAATGTTACCAGTCTCAAGGGCAAAGACGTAAGAGACTGAGGCAGAGCTCTTACTGACTCTTCAAGTTTCTGGCATGTCTGTTCACATTTCATCGGCCTAAGAAAGTCACATGGCCAAGCTTACCCTCGGTGGAGTGGGCCTATATATTCCTCCCCAGGAAAGGGAACTAGATGAGCAGTGATAACAGTCTACCACGGTGTCTCACAAGAAGCTCACCAGTGGAAGATTGGGACGTTTGTTATCTACACAAAAGCCATCTGAGAAGTCGCTGAGAAGGAAGCTGAGGCTTGGAGAAGTTAAATCACTTGGCCAAGTTCACGTAGCCAGTGGGTTGTAGAGCTGCATTTCTAAGCCTGACTGTTTATGGTCTTCACAGCAGGCTCCTCATAATGGCCTTTCTCAAGCATCTCAAGGTGACCTGTGAGAAAACCTTCTGTTTATTTCCAAGCCCCCAGCTATCACCAACCCCCCAGGAAAAAATTAATTCACATTATCAGCTTTCAAATTACTTCTTCTTGAAGGCAAAACTTGACATTTCCCCCCATAGCGTTTTGTCTTCTGAGGTCCTATAGCAAAATATTTTTCTAGGTTTTTGTTATTTCTGCCTTTACTACTGTCACTTCCTTTACTGGCCTGTTAGGCTTGGTCTGCTGTCTCTACTCACTGCAGTTATAATGTTACAGCAAGTGTGTCTTCCTTCTCCCATTCACCACATTATGACACTATTGGAAATTCCCTAATGGGACTCATTATACTAATTAATAAACCTATCAAGGAGCACGTAGGCTTAGCAACGTGGTAGGCACTATGGATTCCTAAAGAGAGTGTCTGCCAGTAAGGAGCCAGAAACATTGGTGAAGAGAAAAGAATAACTGTCATTCCCGAGACAGACACTTAACTGAGATGTGCCCAGTTTGACCATTATACATATGAATGTATACATACGAATTGGCCACTTGCCTCATTTTAAAATAAGTTTGATATGGCTTACGAATGTGTAGTCATTATAGCAAGTTTAAGGCATTACGTAAGCATAATGAAGAAGGAACACAAGTGTTAGATTGGGTAAGACAAGCACATAAAACGCACGCTACGAAACTACATTTAGTAGAGGTGCCCCAAATTTGACTCCCTATTTTTAGAAGCTGGAAGGAGAATTCAGTATGTGGATATTTTTGAGGAAGATTTCGTGAAAGGTCAGATGTTGTCACTTTAATCACTTACTACGAACACAAGCTTGACAACAACATGAGCAGTGAAACCAAAGGAGGTGTTTGTTATCAGGTTCCATGCAGTGTGGTGTGTAGGCCTCAACAAAGCATAAGTGCAAGGGTGAATTAAATCAATATGTCCTAAATAGAATTTTCTTTATGGGCAAAAAAAAAAAAAAGGCAACTTATTGAGGAGTTAACTGTTTATTATAGGGATATCGGGGGTTTTTTAAACAATGTTTATTTTGAAGATTACCTGTTACTATCCATGCAGTCATAGCTCCTACTTGATAATGGTGCCTCCTCCACTTTCCCTGTTCTAGTTGCTGATAAAAGTGAAGAGAAAGAGAAAGTCTGTCTGTGCTCTCTTTGCTTCCAATCATTCTCCTTCTGTCCTTCTCCTCTTGCAGTATTTCCAAGGAAGCCTGTGTCAGAGCCACCAGACCTACTGCCTGAATTACTCAGCTGCTGTCTTTTATCTTGAGAGTCTGAGGCAGAGAGGGGACTTCGGAATTTATTTAAAAGTAAAGTACCAGGTTCTTTTATATTTTTCCTGAGACTCTTTGGATATAACAGGTACTAGGGATTATTAGACCCAAATTAAATGGGAAAGAAGGAAAATAAATGATCAACCATACATTTTAACTACAAACCTGCTTTCCTTATAAAGACATCATCCTCTGCATACTTAGGATTTTAAATGGTGCACTTCTGGAAACACTGATCATCTAATGTCCCTCCTGAGATTTTGGCTGGAGCTTTACAGTGCTTTATTTGTTCATTGGTTTGTTTTTGGAAGGAATTGGTGAGAAAACTAGAGTAGGAACTGAGGCTTTGTTTGTTACTAGAGGTTTGGCTCTTGCAGGATTTGGCCCCAGCAAGGTCCTGTTGCACAAAAGCTGGGCGCACCATTTACCTTGTATTCTGTGTGAATGGTGCTTCCTGGAGGACGTCAGAGCACACAGTGTAAACACTGCCCCTGAAGTTGTCCAGCATGGTGGCTATGGGTCCCAAAGTGTTGTTAGAACAAGGAATCTCTGCTAGGGACCTTCAGTGTTTGCTAATAAGCAAAACAAAAGAATTTTCCTTGCCTTCCCTACTTCCTTTAACCCCTTTTTGACATGTCTTTAGTCTGAACCGTACCTTTCAGCCTTTCAGTATTATGCCAGAGCCCTTTTCATGACCCAAGAAAATGGTCCAAGCCTTTACAGAAAACCAGCTCTTCCCTGCAGCTGCAGGAAGCACCTGCCAGAGCATCACCTCAGAGCTGTGGGAGGAATGGCCACCACACACAGTTTCCAACAACTTTGCTGTGAATTGGTGCATCTTTGCCATGGCCAGGATGTGCCGGGAAACCTGGGCGTGGCATGAATGATCTTGGAAAGAGACTTGGCTCTATTTTTGTAGCTTCATCCTTTCAATGTTTTCTTTGCTACTCAAACCAAAACCTGAAAGCTCATTAGATTTCCAGGGTATGAATAATCTTGTTGCAAAAGTTTTCCCTGGAAGCTTATGGATGAGACCCTCGCCAAGCCCCCAAACTAGGGAGAATCCAGGTTCATTCCTCTCCCTTCCATGCTAGGGCAGAGAATAATTTAACAAGGCTCAGACATTGTTTTCAAGTAACTGGAAAATCCTGTAACAACTGTGACACAGAAGTTTATATTTATATATAAAATATATACAGCATCCAAAGATATTTAGGGAAAGGAATAAGGGATGCACTGTTGTAATGATGACATATGATATTTTTATAATGCATAATGTTTTGCCAAGTACTTTCTCAAACAACTCTTTTTTTTTAATAAATTTATTTTATTTATTTATTTTTGGCTGTGTTAGGTTTGCGTTGCTGTGTGCAGACTTTCTCTAGTTGCAGCGAGCAGGGGCTACTCTTCATTGCAGTGTGCGTGCTTCTCATTGTGGTGGCTTCTCTTATTGCAGAGCACGGCTCTAGGTGCACGGGCTTCAGTAGTTGTGGCACGAGGGTTCAGTAGTTGTGGCTCACGGGCTCTAGAGAGCAGTCTCAGTAGTTGTGACACACGGGCTTCGTTGCTCCATGGCATGTGGAATCTTCCTGGACCAGGGCTCAAACCCATGTCCCCTGCATTGGCAGGCAGATTCTTAACCACCACTCTCCAGGGAAGTCCCAATACCATACTGTTTAATGACTGTAGCTTTGTAGTATAGTCTGAAGTCAGGGAGTCTGGTTCCTCCAGCTCCATTTTCCTTTCTCAAGATTGCTTTGGCTATTTGGGGTCTTTTGTGTTTCCATACAAATTAATTTTTTTTCTAGTTCTGTGAAAAATACCATTGATAATTTGTTAGGGATTGCATTGAATCTGTAGATTGCCTTGGGTAGTACAGTCATTTTGACAATATTGATTCTTCCAGTCCAAGAACACAGTATATCTTTCCATCTGTTTATGTCGTCTTTGATTTCTTTCATCAGCATCTTATAGTTTTTGGAGTACAGGTCTTTTGCCTCCTTAGGTAGGTTTATTCCTAGGTATTTTATTCATTTTGTTGCAGTGGTAAATGAGAGTGTTTCCTTAATTTTTCTTTCAGATTTTTCATCATTTGTGTATAGGAATGCAAGAGATATCTGTGCATTAATTTTGTATCCTGCAACTTTACCAAATTCATTGATGAGCTCTAGTACTTTTCTGGTAGCGTCTTTAGGATTTTCTATGTATAGTATCTTGTCATCTGCAAACAGTGACAGTTTTACTTCTTTTCCAATTTGTATTCCTTTTATTTCTTTTTCTTCGCTGATTGCCATGGCTAGGACTTCCAAAACTATGTTGAATAATAGAGGTAAAGTGGACATCCTTGTCTTGTTTCTGATCTTAGAGGAAATGCTTTCAGTTTTTCACCATTGAGAATGATGTTTGCTGTGGGTTTGTCATACATGGCCTTTATTATGTTGAAGTAGGTTCCCTCTATGCCCACTTTCTGGAGAGTTTTTATCATAAACAGGAGCTGAATTTTATCGAAAGCTTTTTCTGCAACTATTGAGATGATCATAAAGTTTTTATTTAACAATTTGTTAATGCGGTGTGTCACGCTGATTGATTTGCAGATGTTAAAAAATCCTTGCAGCCCTGGGATAAATCCCACTTGACCATGATGTATGATTCTTTTAATGTATTGTTAGACTTGATTTCCTAGTATTTTGTTGAGGATTTTCATGTCTATGTTCATTAGTGATATTGGCCTGTAATTTTCTTTTTTTGTGATATCTTTGTCTGGTTTTGGTGTCAGAGTGATAGTGCCTTCATAGAATGAGTTTGGGAGTGTTCCTTCCTCTGCAGTTTTTTGGAATAGTTTCAGAAGGATAGGTGTTAACTCTTCTCTAAATGTCTGGTGAGCCATCCCATTTTTAATTTTCTAGTTTCTAGTTGTGCCCTTTTTTCCACTTAGAGAAGTTCCTTTAGCATTTGTTGTAAAACTGGTTTCGTGACGGTGAATTCTTTCTGCTTTTGCTTCTGTGTAAAGGTTTTGATTTCTCCGTCAGATCTGAACGAGAGCCTTGCTGGGTAGAGTATTCTTGGTTGTAGGTTTTTCCCTTTCATCACTTCGAATATATCATGCCACTCCCTTCTGGCCTTCAGAACTTCTGCTGAAAAATCAGCTGAAAGTCTTATGGGGATTCCCTTGTATTTATTTAATATTTTCTCTTTGTCTTTAATTTTTGTCAATTTGATTACTATGTTTCTTGGCATGTTCCTCCTTGGGTTTATCGTGTAAGGGACTCTGCACTTACTGGACTTGGGTGACTGTTTCCTTTCCAGTGTTAGGGAGGTTTTCAGCTATTATCTCTTCAAATATTTTCTCAGGTCCTTTCTCTCTCTCTCCTCCTCTGGGACCCCTATAATGCAGACATTGGTGTGTTTGACGTTGTCCCAGAAGTCTCTTAAATTGTCCTCATTTCTTTTCATTCTTTTTTATTCCGTTCTGCGGCAGTGATTCCCTCCACTCTATCTTCCAGCTCATTGATTCATTCTTCTGCATCACTTATTCTGCTATTGATTCCTTCTGGTGTATTTTTTCATTTCAGTTATTGTATTCTTCAACTCTGTTTGGTTATTTTTTATATTTTCTAACTCTTTGCTAAAAACTTGTAACTTCTCACTTTATATATCCATTCTTTTCCCGAGTTCTTGTATCATCTTTATGGTCATTACACTGAACTCTTTTCTTGGGTAGATTGGCTATCTCCACTTTGCTTAGTTGTTCTTCTGGAGTTTTTATCTTCTTCCTTCGTCTGGAACAATGTATTCCTATGCCAGCTCATTGTGTTTAAATTTCTGTTTGTATTTTTATGTATGTAGTAGCTTAGTTACGTTTCTCAGTCTTGGATAAGTGATCCCCTGAAGGGGAAGTCCTATATGTGCCAACAGTACACTCCCCTCTCATCAGTCAAGGGCCAGGGACCAACTGGTCCCAGGTTAGGTTCTGACCTATGTTTGTGGACTTAGTTCTGCAGGCTGCAGGATCGTAGTTTCCTTGCTTCTGGTGTCTGACCCCTGACACTGCTCTAGCCGTTATGCAGGCTTCCTGGTGGGAGGGGCTGGTGGTTGGAGCTGGGTCTTTGCCCTCTGGTCGGCAGGGCTGTGTGAGGGGGTGTGGCTAGAGGTGACTGCGGGCTCAGGATGACTTTAGGCAGCCTGTCTACTGATGGCTGGGGCTGTGTTCCCACCTTGTTGGTTGTTTGGCCTGAGGCGTCCCAGCACTGGAGCTAATAGCCTGTTGGATGGGGCCAAGTCTCAGTGCCAAGGACCCAAAATGTCTGCCTCCAGCCAGAGTTCACATAGGTCCCCGCTATGTCCACCACCAGCTTTTATGACTCCAGAGAGATCCATGGCCACCCCTGCCTCCCTAGGAGACCCTTTAATACCAGCAGGTAGGTCTGGCCCAGGCTCCTGTGTAGTCACTGCTTTGCCCTGGGACCTGGTGCACATGGGACCTTGTCTGCACCCTCCAAGAGTGGAATCTCTGTTTCCCCCAGTCCTGTGGAGCTTCTGCAATCAAGCCCTACTAGCCTTCAAAGCCATATGTTCTGCTGACGTAGGGCTCAGAGCTCTCACTTCTGTGGGAGAACTTCTCGATATAATTATTCTCCAATTTGTGGGTTGCCCACCCGGGCAGTATGGGATTTGATTATATCATTAGTGCACCCCTCCTACTGTCTCATGTTTTCTTTTTTATGTCTTTGGATGTAGAATCTTGTTTTGGTAGGTTCCAGTCCTTTTTATCAATGGTTGTTCAGCAGTTAGTTGTGATTTTAGTGTGCTCGTAAGAGCAGGTGAGCTCAGTGTCCTTCTGCTCTGCCATCTTGTCTCCCTCTACTCCTTGGTCAGGTTTATTCCTAAGTATTTTTTTTTTGATGTGATATTAAAAAGGATTTTTTAACTTTCCCTTTCTGATATTTCATGTTAGTGTAAAGAAGTGCAACAGATTTCTGTGTGTTAGTCTTGTATCCTGCTACCTTGCTGAATTTGTTTATCAGTTCTAGTAGTTTTTGTGTGGAGTCTTTAGGGTTTTCTATGTATAGTATCATGTCATCTGCCTATAAGGACAGTTTTACCTCTTCCCTTCCAATTCAGATACCTTTTATTTCTTTTTCTTGTCTGGTTGCTGTGACTAGGACTTCCAGTACTATGTTAAATATAAGTGGTAAGAGTGGACATCCTTTTCTTGTTCCAAATTTTAATGGGAAGGTTTTCAACTTTTCATTGTTGAGTATTATGTTGGCTGTGGGTTTGTCATAAATAGCTTTTATTATGTTGAGTTATGTACTTACTTTGGTAAGTGTTTTTATCATGAATACATGTTGATTTCATCAGATGCTTTTTCTGCATCTATTGAGATGATCATGTGGTTTTTGTCTTTTGTTGATGTGGTTTATATCACATTGATTGATTTACATATGTTGAACCATCCTTGTAACCCTGAGATGAATCCAGCTTGATCATGGTGTATGATATTTTTTATGTGTTGTTGGATTTGGTTTGCTAATATTTTGTTGAGAATTTTTGTATCTGTATTCATCAAGATATTGGCCTGTAATTTTCTTTTTTGATAGTATCTTTTTCTGGTTTTGGTATCAGAGTGAGGGTGGCTTCATAGAATGAATTTGGGAGTGTTCCTCCTCTTCAGTCTTTTAGAAGAGTTTGAAAAGGATTGGTATAATTTCTTCTTTGTAGGTTTGGTAGAATTCCCCAGTGAACCCATTTGATCCCAGACTTTTGTTTGCAAGGAGTTTTTTAAATTACAGATTCTATTGCACTTCTAGTGATCAGTCTGTTCAATTTATTTATTTTTTCTTGATTCTGTTTTGGTGGGCTGTATGTTTCTAAAAACTTGTCCATTTCTTCTAGGTTGTGCAATTTGTTGGTATATATTTGTTCTTAGTATTCTCTTTTTTACTTATTCTCTCTCTTTTTTTTTTTTTTTTTTGTATTTCTGTGGTATCAGTTTTTCCTCTTTCACTTCTTATTTTGTTTATTTGGGTCCTCTCTTTTATTCTCTTTTTTTTTCCCCCCTGCATGGCTTTGTGGTCTCACTCATTGATGCCTTCTGTTTGCAGTGCCCTGTCAAAGCCTTGGTAGTACAGAGATAGACAAGGATAGCGAAATGTTTAAAAGCACAAGTTGTGGAGTGAGAACATCAGACACTCGAAGTCAGACAGAATCACTGACCCACCACTTATGGGCTGTGTGACTTTGGGCAGATTACCCAACCTGAGTCCAATTTAATGGATTATCCTACTTTTCCTCACTGATTTTTTTTTAATATTTATTTATTTATTTTTGGCCGCATTGGGTCTTTGTTGCTACGTGCGGGCTTTCTCTAGTTGTGGGAAGCAGGGGCTACTCTTCATTGCAGTGTGGGCTTCTCATTCGGTGGCTTCTCTTGTTGCAGAGCATGGGCTCTAGGCATGCAGGCTCAGTAGTTGTGGCGTGCAGGCTCAGTAGTTGTGGCTCACGGGCTCTAGAGCACAGGCTCAGTAGTTGTGGTGCACAGGCTTAGTTGCTCTGTGGCATGTGGGATCTTCCCAGACCAGGGCTCGAACCCGTGTCCCCTGCATTGGCAGGCAGATTCTTAACCACTGTACGACCAGGGAAGTCCTGTCTCTTTTCTTCTTGATGAGCCTGGTCAGAGGTTTGTCGATTTTGTTTACCCTTTCAAAAAAATCAGCTCTTGATTTTATTGATTTGTTTCTATTGTTTTTTTGATTTCTATTTTACTTACTTCCTCTCTGATCTTTATTATTTCCTTCCTTCTGCTGACTTTAGGCTTTGTTTGTTCTTCTTTTTCTAATTCTTTTAGGTGGTAAGTTAGGTCATTTGAGATTTATTTTATTTTTTGAAGAAGGCCTGTATCACTATGGACTTCCCTCATGGGACTGCTTTTGCTGCATCCCAGAGATTTTGTATAGTTGTGTTTTCATTGTCATTTGTCTCAAGATATTTTTTAATTTCCTCTTTGATTTCATTGTTGATCCATTGGTTTTTTAGTAGCCTGTTGTTTAGTCTCCATGTAATCATTTTTTTCTCATTTCTCTTTCTGTGGTTGATTTCTGGTTTCATGCTGTTGTGGTCAGAAAAGATGCTTGAAATAATTTCTGTCCTCTTACATATAGTAAGGCTTGCTTTGTGTCCTAGCATGTTTCCTATTACTTGTTTTCTCTATTTAGGAGCTCCTATATTGGGTGCATATATGTTAACAAGTGTAATATCCTCTTTTTGTATTGATTTTTTTTTTTTTTTTTTTTTTTTTGGCACGGGCCTCTCACTGTTGGGGCCTCTCCCATTGCGGAGCACAGGCTCCGGACGCGCAGGCCCAGCAGCCATGGCCCATGGGCCCAGCCGCTCCGCAGCATGTGGGATCCTCCCGGGCCAGGGCACGAACCCGTGTCCCCTGCATCGGCAGACGGACTCTCAACGACTGTGCCACCAGGGAAGCCCTGTATTGATTCTTTTATCATTTTATAGTGTCCTTCTTTATCTTTCTTTATGGCCTTTGTTTTAAAGTCTATTTTGTCTCATATAAGTACTGCTACTCCCACTTTCTTGTCATTTCCATTTTCATAAAACACCTTTTTCCATCTCCTCACTTTAAATCTGTGTATCCTTCACCCTAAAGTGGGTCTCTTGTAGGCAGCATATTGTAGGCTCTTGTTTTATTATCTAATCTGCCACTCTTTTTTATTATCTAATCTGCCACTCTATGTGTTTAGATTGGAACATTTTGTCCATTGACACTTAAGGTAATTGTTGATAGATATGTATTTATTGCCATTTTAAACCTTATTTTTCAGTTGATTTTGTATTTCCTCTTTGTTCCTTTCTTTTTCTTTTTGTTTTTCCTCTTGTGGTTTGATGATTTTTGTGTTATGCTTGAGTTCTTTTGTTTTTGGTTTTTCTGAATCTGTTGTATGTTTTTGATTTTTTGTTGCCCTGTTTTACAAGTATGTTAACCCATTACTATATCTACTTGTATTAGATTCATAGTCATATAGGTTCAACCATATTCTGAAAAAAGTCTTCTAAAAAAGTCTACATTTTCTTACCCCTCCCCCCACATTTTATGATTTTGATGTCCTCTTTTATATCTTCATGTTTATCACTTTGCTCTTTATTGTAGTTATCATTGCTTTCACACACACACAAAATAATTGTAATCTATATACTGGCTTATTTAAGTGATTTATTTTCCAATTGTGACTTTCTTATTCCTTATTCCTATAGATTCTTATTCCTATAGATTCTTCTTTTCTATTTAGAGAAGACCTTTCAATATTTCTTTTAGGATAGTTTAGTATTGCTGTGTTCTTTTAGTTTTTATTTCTTTTTGTTTTGTTAGTTTTGTTTGAGAAATTCTTTATATCTCCTTCTATTCTAAATGATAATCTTGCTGGGTAGAATATCCTAGGTTGCAGGTTTTCCCCTTTCTGGACATTGAACATATCTTTCCACTCCCCTCTGGCCTACAACATTTTCTGTAGAGAAATCAGCTGAATGCCTTATGCGGGTTCCCTTTTAACTAACTCTGTTTTTCTCTTTAGAATCCTCTCTTTAACTTTTGCTATTTTAATTTTAATACATCTTCATATAAGTCTGTTTGTGTTCATCTTGTTTGGGACTTTCCTGTACTTGGATATCTGTTTCCTTCTTTAGTTTGGGAATTTTTCAGCCACAATTTCTTCAAATACATTTTTGATTCCCTTTTCTCTTCTCCTTCTGGAATCCCTATTATGTGTAGATTGGCTTGCTTTATATTATCCCATAAGTCTCGTATATAGCTTTCATTCTTTTACATTTGTCCTTTTGTCTGCTGTTCTGATTGCATGATTTCCATTATTCTAATTTCTAGATCACTTATTTGTTCCTCTGCATTGTTTAGTTTGCTATTTATTGCCTTTAGCTTGGCTTTTGTTTCTGCAAATGAGTTTTCTAAATTTAATTGGCTTCTCTTTATAGTTTATAGTTCCTTGTTACAGTAATCTTCATTCCTCTCAATATTCTTAATTTCTACAGTTTTCTTTTTATTACCTCCTTTTTGAACTTGGGATCTAGTATTATAGACTGGTCTGTTTCGTTGTTTGTTGGTCTTTCAGGGGATATCTCATGTTCTATAAATTGGGAGTGATTCCTCTGCTTTTTTTTTAATTTATTTTTTTTATACAGCAGATTCTTATTAGTTATACATTTTATACATATTGGTGTATATATATCAATTCCAGTCGCCCAATTCAGCACACCACCACCACCACCCACACATTCCCCCCTTGGTGTCCATACATTTGTTCTGTACATCTTTGTCTCGGTCTCTGCCCCGCAGCCCGGTACATCTGTACCATTTTTCTAGGTTCCACATATATCCGTTAATATACATTATTTGTTTTTCTCTTTCTAACGTACTTCACTCTGTATGACAGTCTCTACATCCATCCACGTCTCTACAAATGACTCAGTTCTGTTCCTTTTTATGACTTGAGTAATATTCCATTGTATATATGTACCACATCTTCTTTTTCCATTCGTCTGTCGATGGGCATTTGGGTTGCTTCCATGTCCTGGTGATTGTAATAGTGCTGAAATGAAGATTGGGGTGCACGTGTCTTTTTGAATTATGGTTTTCTCTGAGTATATGCCCAGTAGTGGGATTGCTATGTCATATGGTAATCGTATTTTTCGATTTTAAGGAACCTCCATACTGTTCTCCATAGTGCCTGTTATCAATTTACATTCCCACCAGCAGTACAAGAAGGTTCCCTTTTCTCCACACCCTCTCCAGCATCTGTTGTTTGTAGATTTTCTGATGATGCCCATTCTAACTGGTGTGAGGTGATACCGCATAGTAGTTTTGATTTGCATTTCTCTAATAATTAGTGATGTTGAGCAGCTTTTCATGTGCTTCTTGGCCATCTGTATGTCTTCTTTGGAGAAATGTCTATTTAGCTCTTCTGTCCATTTTTGGATTGGATTGTTTGTTTTTTTTAATACTGAGCTGCATGAGCTGTTTATATATTTTGGAGATTAATCCTTTGTCCACTGATTCATTTGCAAATATTTTCTCCCATTCTGAGGGTTGTCTTTTCTTCTTGTTTGTAGTTTCCTTTGCTTTGCAAAAGCTTTTAAGTTTCATTAGGTCCCATTTGTTTATTTTTGGTTTTATTTCCATTACTCTAAGAAGTGTATCAAAAAAGATCTTGCTGTGATTTATGTCAAAGAGTGTTCTTCCTATGTTTTCCTCTAAGAGTTTTATTGTGTCCAGTCTTAAATTTAGGTCTCTAATCCATTTTGAGCTTATTTTGTGTATGGTGTTGGGGAGTGTTCTAATTTCATTCTTTTACATGTAGCTCTCCAGGTTTCCCAGCGCCACTTATTGAAGAGGCTGTCTTTTCTCCATTGGATATTCTTGCTTCTTTATCAAAAGTAAGGTGACCATAGGTGCATGGGTTTATCTCTGGGCTTTCTATCCTGTCCATTGATCTATATTTCTGTTTTTGTGCCAGTACCATATTGTCTTAATTACTGTAGCTTTGTAGTATAGTCTGAAGTCAGGGAGTCTGATACTTCCATATCCTTTTTTTTCCCCTCAAGACTGCTTTGGCTATTCGGGGTCTTTTGTGTCTCCGTAAAAATTTTAAGATTTTTTGTTCTACTTCTGTAAAAAATGCCATTGGTAATTTGATAGGGATTGCATTGAATCTGCTTTGGATAGTATAGTCATTTTCACAATATTCATTCTTCCAATCCAAGAACATGGTATATTTCTCCATCTGTTTCTATCATCTTTAATTTCTTTGATCAGTGTCTTATAGTTTTCTGCATACAGGTCTTTTGTCTCCCTAGGTAGGTTTATTCTTAAGTACTTTATTCTTTTTGTTGCAATGGTAAATGGGAATGTTTCCTTAATTTCTATTTCAGACTTCTCATCATTAGTTTATAGGAATGCAGGAGATTTCTGTGCATTAATTTTGTATCCTGCAACTTTACCAAGTTCACTGATGAGCTCTAGTAGTTTTCTGGTGACATCTTTAGGATTCTCTATATATAGTATCATGTCATCTGCAAACAGTGACAGTTTTACTCCTGCTTTTCCAATTGGTATTCCTTTTATTTCTTTTTCTTCTCTGACTGCCGTGGCTAGGACTTCCAAAACTATGTTGAATAATAGTGATGAGAGTGGACATCCTTGTCTTGTTCCTGATCTTAGAGGAAATTCTTTCCGTTTTTCACCATTGAGAATGATGTTTGCTGTGGGTTTGTTGTATATATGTCCTTTATTATGTTGAGGTAGGTTCGCTGTTTGTCCACTTTCTAGAGAGTTTTTATCATAAATGGGTGTTGAATTTTGTCAGAAGCTTTTTCTGCATCTGTTGAGATTATCATATGGTTTTTCATCTTCAGTTTGTTAATATGGTGTATCCCATTGATTGATTTGCTTATATTGAAGTATCCTTGCATCCCTGTGATAAATCCCACTTGGTAATGGTGTATGATCCTTTTAATGCATTGTTGGATTCTGTTTCCTAGTATTTTGTTGAGGATTTTTGCATCTATGTTCATCAGTGATATTGCTCTGTAATTTTCTTTTTTTGTAGTATGTTTGTCCGGTTTTGGTATCAGGGTGATGGTGGCCTCATAGAATGAGTTTGGGAGTGTTCCTTTGTCTGCGATTTTTTGGAAAAGTTTGAGAAGAATGGGTGTTAGCTCTTCTCTAAATGTTTGATAGAATTCACCTGTGAAGTCATCTGGTCCTGGACTTTTGTTTGTTGGAAGTTTTTTTTTTTTTTTTTTTTTTTTTTTTTTTTTTTTGCGGTACGTGGGCCTCTGACTGTTGTGGCCTCTCCCGTTGGGGAGCACAGGCTCCAGACACGCAGGCTCAGCGGCCATGGCTCACGGCCCTAGCCCCTCCACGGCATGTGGGATCTTCCCAGACCGGGACACGAACCTGTGTCCCCTGCATCGGAAGGTGGACTCTCAACCACTGCGCCACCAGGGAAGCCCTGTTGGAAGATTTTTAATCAGAGTTTCAATTTCATTACTTGTGATTGGTCTGCTCATATTTTCTATGTCTTCCTGGTTCAGTCTTGGAGGGTTATACCTTTCTAAGAATTTGTCCACTTCTTTCAGTTTCTCCATTTTATTGGCATAAAGTTCCTGTAGTAGTCTCTTAGGATGCTTAATATTTCTGCGGTGTCCATTGTAACTTCTCCTTTTTCTTTTCTAATTTTAGTTTATTTTTTGTTCCCATTTTATTTATTTATTTTTTTAATCTTCGTTGGAGTATAATTGCTTTACAATGGTGTGTTAGTTTCTGCTTTATAACAAAGTGAATCAGTTATACATATACATATATCCCCATATCTCCTCCCTCTTGCGGCTTCCTCCCTCCCACCCTCCCTATCTCACCCTTCTAGGTAGTCACAAAGCACCGAGCTGATCACCCTCTACTATGCAGCTGCTTCCCAGTAGCTATCTATTTTACATTTGGTAGGTGTATATATGTCACCGCCACACTCTCACTTCATCCCAGCTTACCCTTCCCCCCACCCCTGTGTCCTCAAGTCCATTCTCTACGTCTTTTTCTTTATTCCTGTCCTGCCCCTAGGTTCATCATAACTATTTTTTTTTAGATGCCATATATATGTGTTAGCGTACAGTATGTTTTTCTCTTTTTGACTTACTTCACTTTGTGTGACAGACTCTAAGTCCATCCACCTCACTACAAATAACTCAATTTTGTTTCTTTTATGGCTGAGTAATATTCCACTGTATATATGTGCCACATCTTCTTTATCCATTCGTCTGTCGATGGACACTTAGGTTGCTTCCATGTCCTGGATATTGTAAATAGAGCTGCAATGAACATTGTGGTACATGACTCTTTTTGAATTACGGTTTTCTCAGGGTATATGCCCAGTAGTGGGATTGCTGGGTCGTATGGTAATTCTATTTTTAGATTTTGAAGGAACCTCCATAGTGTTCTCCACAGTGGCTGTATCAGTTTATATTCCCACCAACAGAGCAATAGGGTTCCCTTTTCTCCACACCCTCTCCAGCATTTATTCTTTGTAGATTTTTTGATGATGGCCATTCTGACTGGTGTGAGATGATATCTTATTGTAGTTTTCATTTGCATTTCTCTAATGATTAATGATGTTGAGCATTCTTTCATGTGTTTGTTGGCAATCTGTATATCTTCTTTGGAGAAATGTCTGTTCAGGTGTTCTGCCCATTTTTGGATTGGGTTGTTTTTTTGATATTGAGCTGCATGAGCTGCTTGTAAATTTTGGAGAATGATCCTTTGTCAATTGCTTCATTTGCAAATATTTTGTCCCATTCTGAGGCTTCTCTTTTCGTCTTGTTTATGGTTTCCTTTACTGTGCAAAAGCTTTTAAATTTCATTAGGTCCCATTTGTTTATTTTTGGTTTTATTTCCATTTCTCTAGCAGGTGGGTCAAAAAGGATCTTGCTGTGATTTATGTCATGGAGTGTTCTGCCTATGTTTTCCTCTAAGAGTTTAATAGTGCCCGGCCTTACATTTAGGTCTTTAATCCATTTGGAGTTTTGTTTGTGTATGGTGTTAGGGAGTGTTCTAATTTCATTCTTTTACATGTAGCTCTCTAGGTTCCCTGCACGACTTTTTTTTTTTTTTTTAACATCTCTATTGGGGTATAATTGCTTTACAATGGTGTGTTAGTTTCCGCTTTATAACAAAGTGAATCAGTTATACATATACATATGTTCCCATATCTCTTCCCTCTTGTGTCTCCCTCCCTCCCACCCTCCTATCCCACCCCTCCAGGCGGTCACAAAGCACCGAGCTGATCTCCTTGTGCTATGCGGCTGCGTCCCACTAGCTATCTATCTTACGTGTGGTAGTGTATATATGTCCATGCCTCTCTCTCTGTCACAGCTCACCCTTCCCCCTCCCCATATCCTCAAGTCCGTTCTCTAGTAGGTCTGTGTCTTTATTCCTGTCTTACCCCTAGGTTTTTCATGACATTTTTTTTTCTTAAATTCTATATATATGTGTTAGCATATGGTATTGTCTTTCTCTTTCTGACTTACTTCACTCTGTATGACAGACTCTAGGTCTATCCACCTCATTACAAATAGCTCAATTTCGTTTCTTTTTATGGCTGAGTAATATTCCATTGTACATATGTGCCATATCTTTTTTATCCATTCATCCAATGATGGGTACCTAGGTTGTTTCCATCTCCAGGCTATTGTAAATAGAGCTGAAACGAACATTTTGGTACATGACTCTTTTTGAATTATGGTTTTCTCAGGGTATATGCCCAGTAGTGGGATTGCTGGGTCGTATGGCAGTTCTATTTGTAGTTTTTTTAAGGAACCTCCATACTGTTCTCCATAGTGGCTGGACCAATTCACATTCCCACCAGCAGTGCAAGAGTGTTCCCTTTTCTACACACCCTCTCCAGCATTTATTGTTTCTAGATTTTTTGATGATGGCCATTCTCACTGGTGTGAGATGATATCTCATTGTAGTTTTGATTTGCATTTCTCTAATGATTAATGATGTTGAGCATTCTTTCATGTGTTTGTTGGTAGTCTGTATATCTTCATTGGAGAAATGTCTATATAGGTCTTCTGCCCATTTTTGGATTGGTTTGTTTATTTTTTTGTTATTGAGCTGCATGAACTGCTTGTAAATTTTGGAAATTAATCCTTTGTCAGTTGCTTCATTTGCAAATATTTTCTCCCATTCTGAGGGTTGTCTTTTAGTCTTGTTTATGGTTTCCTTTGCTGTGCAAAAGCTTTGAAGTTTCATTAGGTCCCATTTGTTTATTTTTGTTTTTATTTCCATTTCTCTAGGAAGTGGGTCAAAAAGGATCTTGCTGTGATTTATGTCATAGAGTGTTCTGCTTGTGTTTTCCTGTAAGAGTTTGATAGTTTCTAGCCTTACATTTAGGTCTTTAATCCATTTTTAGCATATTTTTGTGTATGGTGTTAGGGAGTGATCTAATCTCATACTTTTACATGTACCTGACCAGTTTTCCCAGCACCAAATATTGAAGAAGCTATCTTTTCTCCACTGTACATTCCTGCCTCCTTTATCAAAGATAAGGTGACCATATGTGTGCGGGTTTATCTCTGGGTTTTCTTTCCTGTTCCATTGATCTATATTTCTGTTTTTGTGCCAGTACCATACTGTCTTGATTACTGTAGCTTTGTAGGATAGTCTGAAGTCAGGGAGCCTGATTCCTCCAGCTCCATTTTTCGTTCTCAAGATTGCTTTGGCTATTCGGGGTCTTTTGTGTTTCCATACAAATTGTGAGATTTTTTGTTCAAGTTCTGTGAAAAATGACAGTGGTAGTTTGATAGGGATTGCATTGGATTTGTAGATTGCTTTGGGTAGTAGAGTCATTTTCACAATGTTGATGCTTCCAATCCAAGAACATGGTATATCACTCCATCTACTTGTATCATCTTTAATTTCTTTCATCAGTGTCTTATAATTTTCTGCATACAGGTCTTTTGTCTCCTTAGGTAGGTTTATTCCTAGATATTTTATTATTTTTGTTGCAATGGTAAATGGGAGTGTTTTCTTGATTTCACTTTCAGATTTTTCATCCTTAGTGTATAGGAATGCCAGAGATTTCTGTGCATGAATTTTGTATCCTGCAACTTTACCAAATTCATTGATTAGCTCTAGTAGTTTTCTGGTAGGGTCTTTAAGATTCCCTATGTATAGTATCATGTCATCTGCAAACAGTGACAGGTTAATTCTTCTTTTCCAATTTGGATTCCTTTTATTTCCTTTTCTTCTTTGATTGCTGTGGCTAAAACTTCCAAACCTATGTTGAATAAGAGTGGTGAGAGTGGGCAACCTTGTCTTCTTCCTGATCTTAGTGGAAATGCTTTCAGTTTTTCACCATTGACAATGATGTTGGCTGTGGGTTTGTCATATATGGCCTTTATTATGTTGAGGAAAGTTCCCTCTATGCCCACTTTCTGCAGGGTTTTTATCATAAATGGGTGTTGAATTTTGTCAAAAGCTTTCTCTGCATCTGTTGAGATGATCATATGGTTTTTCTCCTTCAGTTTGTTAATATGGTTTATCACATTGATTGATTTGCGTATACTGAAGAATCCTTGCATTCCTGGAATAAAGCCCACTTGATCATGGTGTATGATCCTTTTAATGTGCTGTTGGATTCTGTTTGCTAGTATTTTGTTGAGGATTTTTGCATCTATGTTCATCAGTGATATTGGCCTGTAGTTTTCTTTCTTTGTGACATCCCTGTCTGGTTTTGGTATCAAGGTGATGGTGGCCTCGTAGAAGGAATTTGGGAGTGTTCCTCCCTCTGCTATATTTTGGAAGAGTTTGAGAAGGATAGGTGTTAGCTCTTCTCTAAATGTTTGGTAGAATTCGCCTGTGAAGCCATCTGGTCCTGGGCTTTTGTTTGTTGGAAGATTTTTAATCACAGTTTCAATTTCAGTGCTTATGATTGGTCTGTTCATATTTTCTATTTCTTCCTGATTCAGTCTTGGCAGGTTGTGCATTTCTAAGAATTTGTCCATTTCTTCCAGGTTGTCCATTATATTGGCATATAGTTGCTTGTAGTAATCTCTCTTTTGTATTTCTGCAGTGTCAGTTGTTACTTCTTTTCATTTCTAATTCTATTGATTTGAGTCTTTTCCCTTTTTTTCTTGATAAGTCTGGCTAACGGTTTATCAATTTTCTTTAGCTTCTCAAAGAACCAGCTTTTAGTTTTATTGATCTTTGCTATTGTTGCCTTCATTTCTTCTTCTTTTATTTCTGATCTGATTTTTATGATTTGTTTCCTTCTGCTAACTTTGGGGGTTTTTTGTTCTTCTTTCTCTGATTGCTTTAGGTGCAAGGTTCGGTTGTTTATTCGAGATGTTTCCTGTTTCTTAAGGTGGGCTTGTGTTGCTATAAACTTCCCTCTTAGAACTGCTTTTGCTGCATCCCATAGGTTTTGGGTCCTCGTGTCTCCATTGTCATTTGTTTCTAGGTATTTTTAAATTTCCTCTTTGATTTCTTCAGTGATCACTTCGCTATTAAGTAGTGTATTGTTTAGCTTCCATGCGTTTGTATTTTTTACACATCTTTTCCTGTAATTGATATCTAGTCTCATGGCGTTGTGGTCGGAAAATATACTTGATACAATTTCAATTTTCTTAAATTTACAAAGGCTTGATTTGCGACCCAAGATATGATCTATCCTGGAGCATGTTCCATGAGACTTGAGAAAAATGTGTATTCTGTTGTTTTTGGATGGAATGTCCTATAAATATCAATTAAGTCCATCTTGTTTAATGTATCATTTAATGCTTGTGTTTCCTTATTTATTTACATTTTGGATGATCTGTCCATTGGTGAAAGTGGGGTGTTAAAGTCCCCTACTATGAATGTGTAACTGTCGATTTCCCCTTTTATTGCTGTTAGTATTTGCCTTATGTATTGAGGTGCTCCTATGTTGGGTGCATAACTATTTACAATTGTTATATCTTCTTCTTGGATCGATCCCTTGATCATTATGTAGTGTCCTTCTTTGTGTCTTCTAATAGTCTTTATTTTAAAGTCTATTTTGTCTGATATAAGAATTGCTACTCCAGCTTTCTTTTGGTTTCCATTTGCATGGAATATCTTTTTCCATCCCCTTACTTTCAGTCTGTATGTGTCTCTAGGTCTGAAGTGGGTCTCTTGTAGACAGCATACATATGGCTCTTGTTTTTGTATCCATTCAGCCAATCTCTTTCTTTTGGTGGGAGCATTTAGTCCATTTACATTTAAGGTAATTATCGATATGTATGTTCCTATTCCCATTTTCTAAATTGTTTTGGGTTCCTTATTGTAGGTCTTTTCCTTCTCTTGTGTTTCTGCCTAGAGAAGTTCCTTTAACCTTTGTTGTAAAGCTGGTTTGGTGGTGCTGAACTCTCAGCTTTTGCTTGTCTATAAAGCCTTTAATTTCTCCTCCTAACCTGAATGAGATCCTTGCTGGGTAGAGTAATGTTGGTTGCAGGTTTTTCTCCTTCATCACTTTAAATATGTCCTGCCACTCCCTTCTGGTTTGCAGGGTTTCTGCTGAAAGATCAGCTCTTAACCTTATGTGGATTCCCTTGTGTGTTATTTTTTCCTTGCTGCTTTTAATTGCTTTCTTTGTATTTAATTTTTGACAGTTTGATTATTATGTGTCTTGGCGTATTTCTCCTTGGATTTATCCTGTATGGGATTCTCTGTGCTTCCTGGACCTGATTAACTATTTCCTTTGCCATAATAGGGAAGTTTTCAACTATAATCTCTTCAAATATTTTCTCAGTTCCTTTCTTTTTCTCTTCTTCTTCTGGAACCCCTATAATTTGAATGTTGGTGCGTTTAATGTTGTCCCAGAGGTCTCTGAGACTGTCCTCAGTTCTTTTCATTCTTTTTTCTTTATTCTTCTCTGCAGTAGTTATTTCCACTATTTTATCTTCCAGGTCACTTATCCGTTCTTCTGCCTCAGTTATTTTGCTATTGATCGCATCTAGAGTATTTTTCATTTCATTTATTGTGTTGTTCATCGTAGTTTGTTTCATCTTTAGTTCTTCTAGGTCCTTGTTAAATGTCTCCTGCATTTTGTCCATTCTATCTCCAAGATTTCGGATCATCCTTACTATCATTATTCTGAATTCTTTTTCGGGTAGACTGCCTATTTCCTCTTCAGTTGTTAGGTCTGGTGGGTTTTTATCTTGCTCCTTCATCTGATGTGTGTTTTTCTGTCTTTTCATTTTGCCTATCTTACTGTGTTTGGGATCTCCTTTTTGCAGGCTGCAGGTTCGTAGTTCCTGTTGTTTTTAGTGTCTGTCCCCAGTGGCTAAGGTTGGTCCCGTGGGTTCTGTAGGCTTCCTGGTGGAGGGGACTAGTGCCTGTGTTCTGATGGATGAGGCTGGATCTTGTCTCTCTGGTGGGCAGGTCCACGTCTGGTGGTGTGTTTTGGGGTGTCTGTGGACTTATTATGGTTTTAGGCAACCTCTCACCTAATGGGTGGGGTTGTGTTCCTGTTTTGCTAGTTGTTTGGCATAGGGTGTCCAGCACCGTAGCTTGCGGTCATTGAGTGAAGCTGGGTGCTGGCGTTGAGATGGAGATCTCTGGGAGATTTTCGCCATTTGATATTATGTGGAGCTGGGAGGTCTCTTGTGGACCAGGGTCCTGAAGTTGGCTCTCCCACCTCAGAAGCACAGCACTGACTCCTGGCTGCAGCACCAAGAGCCTTTCATCCACACGGCTCAGAATAGAAGGGAGAAAAGGTAGAGATAAAGAATTAGTTAAAAAAAAAAAAAGAATTAGTAGAAGTAGGAAGAAAGGAAGGAAGGAAGGAAGGAGGGAAGGAAGAAGGAAAGAAAGAAGGAAGGAAAGAAAAGCGGGAGGGAGGGAGGGATGGTGGGAGGAAGGAAGGAAGGAGAGAAGGAAGGAAAAAAAGAAAGAAAGAAGATAAAGTAAAGTAAAATATAATAAAGTTATTAAATTAAAAAATTATTAAGAAAAAAATTTAAAACAAGAAAAAAACGAACAGATAGAACCTTAGGACAAATGTTGGAAGCAAAGCTATACAGACAAAATCTCATACAGAAGCATACACATACACACTCACAAAAAGAGGAAAAGGGGAAAAAATCATAAATCTTGCTCTTGCAGTCCACCTCCTCAATTTGGGACAATTCGTTGTCTAAAGGAGGGAGGGAGTGAGGGAGGGAAGGAAGGAAGGAAGATAAAGTAAAATAAAATAAAGTTATTAAAATTAAAATTATTAAGAAAAAAACGAATGGATAGAACCCTAGGACAAATGGTGGAAGCAAAGCTATACAAAGTCTGACACAGAAGCATACACATACACCCTGACTAAAAGAGGAAAAGGAGAAAAAAATCATAAATCTTGCTCTCAAAGTCCACCTCCTCAATTTGGGATGATTCGTTGTCTATTCATGTGTTCCACAGATGCAGGGTACATCAAGTTGATTGTGGAGCTTTAATCTGCTGCTTTTGAGGCTGCTGGGAGAGATTTCCCTTTCTCTTCTTTGTTCTCACAGCACCCAGGGGCTCAGCTTTGGATTTGGCCCCGCCTCTGCGTGTAGGTCGCCGGAGGGCGTCTTGTTTTTCACTCAGACAGGACAGGGTTAAAGGAGCCGCTGATTCGTGGGCTCTGGCTCACTCAGGCTGGGGGTGGGGGGTGGGGGGGTGGAGGGGTGGGGAGGGAGGGGCACGGAGTGCGGGGCGAGCCTGTGGTGGCAGAGGCCGGCATGACGTTGCACCAGCCTGAGGCCCGCCATGCGTTCTCCCAGGGAAGTTGTCCCTGGATCCTGGGAACCTGTCTGTGGCGGGCTGCACAGGCTCCCTGGAAGAGGGGTGTGGATAGTGACCTGTGCTCTCACACAGGCTTCTTGTTGGCGGCAGCAGCAGCCTTAGCGTCTCCTGCCCGTCTGTGGGGTCTGCACTTTTAGCTGTGTCTCACGCCCATCTCTGGAGCTCTGCTTAAAGCAGCACTCTTAATCCCCTCTCCTTGCGCACCAGGAAACAAAGAGGGGAGAAAAAGTCTCTTGCCTTTTCGGCAGCTCCAGACCTTTTCCTGGACTCCCTCCCGGCTGTCCGTGGTGCACTAACCCCTTCAGGCTGTGTTCATGCCGCCAACCCCAGTCCTCTCCCTGTGCTCCGTCCAAACCCCAAGCCTCAGCTCGCAGCCCTGCCCGCCCCGGCGGGTGAGCAGACAAGCCTCTCGGGCTGGTGAGTGCCGGTCGGCACCGATCCTCTGTGCGGGAATCTCCCCGCTTTGTCCTCCGCGCCCCTGTGCTGTGCTCTCCTCCGCGGCTCTGTAGCTCCCCCCCCCACCCCCCGCATTCTCCGTCTGCGAAGGGGCTTCCTAGTGTGTGCAAACCTTTCCTCCTTCACAGCTCCCTCCCACTGGTGCAGGTACTGTCCCTATTCTTTTGTCTCTGTTTTTTCTTTTGCCCTACCCAGGTATGTGGGGAGTTTCTTGCCTTTTGGGAGGTCTGAGGTCTTCTGCCAGCGTTCAGTAGGTGTTCTGTAGGAGTTGTTCCACGTGTAGATGTATTTCTGGTGTATCTGGTGTATCTGGTGTTTCTGGTGTATCTGTGGGGTGGAAGGTGATCTCCGCATCTTACTCTTCTGCCATCTTCCCCTCGTCTCTGTGCGACTTATTGAAGAGGCTGTCTTTCTCCACTGTATATTCTTGCCTCCTTTATCAAAGGTAAGGTGGCCATATGTGCGTGGGTTTATCTCTGGGCTTTCTATCCTGTTCCATTGATCTATATTTCTGTTTTTGTGCCAGTACAATACTGTCTTGATTACTGTAGCTTTGTAGGATAGTCTGAAGTCAGGGAGTCTGATTCCTCCAGCTCCATTTATCTTTCTAAAGATTGCTTTGGTTATTCGGGATCTTTTGTGTTTCCATACAAATTGTGAAATTTTTTGTTCTAGTTCTGTGAAAATTTCCATTGGTAGTTTGATTGGGATTGCATTGAATCTGTAGATTGCTTTGGGTAGTATAGTCATTTTCACAGTGTTGATTCTTCCAATCCAAAAACGTGGTATATCTCTCCATCTATTTGTATCATCTTTAATTTCTTTCATCAGTGTTTTATAATTTTCTGCATACAGGGCTTTATTCTCCTTAGGTAGGTTTATTACTACATACTTTACTCTTTTTGTTCCAATGGTAAATGGAAGTGTTTTCTTAATTTTACTTTAAGATTTTTCATCATTAGTGTATAGGAATGCCAGAGATTTCTGTGCATTAATTTTGTATCCTGCTACTTTACCAAATTCATTGATTAGGTCCAGTAGTTTTCTGGTAGCATCTTTAGGATTCTCTATGTGTAGTATCATGTCATCTGCAAACAATGACAGCTTTACTTCTTTTCTGATTTGGATTCCTTTTATTTCTTTTTTTCTCTGATTGCTGTGGCTAAAACTTCCAAACCTATGTTGAATAATAGTGGTGAGAGTGGGCAACCTTGTCTTCTTCCTGATCTTAGTGAAAATGGTTTCAGTTTTTCACCATTGAGGACGATGTTGTCTGTGGGTTTGTCATATATGGCCTTTATTATGTTGAGGAAAGTTCCCTCTGTGCCTAATTTCTGGAGGATTTTTATCATAAATTGTTGTTGAATTTTGTCAAAAGCTTTTTCTGCATCTATTGAGATGATCATATGGTTTTTCTCCTTCAGTTTGTTAATATGGTGTATCACGTTGATTGATGTGCGTATATTGAAGAATCCTTGCATTCCTGGGATATATCCCACTTGATCATGGTGTATGATCCTTTTAATGTGCTGTTGGATTCTGTTTGCTAATATTTTGTTGAGGATTTTTACATCTGTGTTCATCAGTGATATTGGCCTGTAGTTTTCTTTCTTTGTGACATGTTTGTCTGGTTTTATTATCAGGGTGATGGTGGCCTCGTAGAATGAGTTTGGGAGTGTTCCTCCTTCTGCTGTATGTTGGAAGAGTTTGAGAAGGATAGGTGTTAGCTCTTCTCTAAATGTTTGGTAGAATTCGCCTGTGAAGCCATCTGGTCCTGGGCTTTTGTTTGTTGGAAGATTTTTAATCACAGTTTCAATTTCAGTGCTTATGATTGGTCTGTTCATATTTTCTATTTCTTCCTGATTCAGTCTTGGCAGGTTGTGCATTTCTAAGAATTTGTCCATTTCTTCCAGGTTGTCCATTATATTGGCGTATAGTTGCTTGTAGTAATCTCTCATGATCCTTTGTACTTCTGCAGTGTTAATTGTTACTTTTCCATTTTCATTTCTAATTCTATTGATTTGCATCTTCTCCCATTTTTCTTGATCAGTCTGGCTAATGGCTGAACAAGCTTTTAGTTTTAATATCTTTGCTATAGTTTCCTTCGTTTCTTTTTCATTTATTTCTCATCTGATCTTTACGATTTCTTTCCTTCTTCTAACTTTTGGGGTTTTTTGTTCTTCTTTCTCTTATTGCTTTAGGTGTACGGTTAGGTTGTTCATTTTAGCTGTTTCTTATTTCTTAAAGTAGGATTGTATTGCTATAAACTTCCCTCTTAGAACTGCTGTTGTTGAATCCCATAAGTTTTGGGTCGTCGTGTTTTCATTGTCATTTGTTTCTAGGTATTTTTTTATTTCCTCTTTGATTTCTTCAGTGATCTCTTGGTTATTAAGTAGTGTATTGTTTAGCCTCCATGTGTTTGTATTTTTTACAGATTTTTCCTGTAATTGATATCTAGTCTCATAGTGTTGTGGTCAGAAAAGATACTTAATGCGATTTCAATTTTCTTAAATTTACCAAGGTTTGATTTGTGACCCAAGATATGATCTATCCTGGAGAATGTTCCGTGAGCACTGGAGAAGAAAGTGTATTCTGTTGTTTTGGGATGGAATATCCTATAAATATCAATTAAGTCCATCTTCTTTAATGTATCATTTAAAGCTTATGTTTCCTTATTTATTTTCATTTTAGATAATCTGTCCCTTGGTGAAAGTGGGGTGTTCAAGTCCCCTACTATGGTTGTGTTACTGTTGATTTCCCCTTTTATGGCTGTTAGTATTTACCTTATGTATTGAGGTGCTCCTATGTTGGGTGCATATATATTTACAATTGTCATCTTCTTTTTGGATTGATCCCTTGATCATTATGTAGTGTCTTTCTTTGTCTCTTGTAATAGTCTTTGTTTTAAAGTCTATTTTGTCTGATATGAGTATTGCTACTTCAGCTTTCTTTTGATTTCCATTTGCATTGAATATCTTTTTCCATCCCCTCACTTTCAGTTTGTATGTGTCCCTGGGTCTGAAGTGGGTCTCTTGTAGACAGCATATGTACGGGTCTTGTTTTTGTATTCATTCAGCCAGTCTGTGTCTTTTGGTTAGAACATTTAATTCATTTACATTTAAAGTAGTTATCTATATGTATGTTCCTATTACCATTTTCTTAATTGTTTTAGGTTTGTTATTGTAGGTCTTTTCCTTCTCTTGTGTTTCCTGCCTAGCTAAGTTCCTTTAGCATTTGTTTTAAATGTGGTTTGGTGGTGCTGAATTCTCTTAGCTTTTGCTTGTCTGTAAAGGTTTTAATTTCTCTATCAAATCTGAATGAGATCCTTGCTGGGTAGAGTAATCTTGGTTGGTGGTTTTTCCCCTTCATCACTTTTTATATGTCCTTCCCCTCCCTTCTGGCTTGCAGAGTTTCTGCTGAAACATCAGCTGTTAACCTTATGGGGAATCCCTTGTATGTTATTTGTTGTCTTTCCCTTGCTGCTTGTAATATTTTTTCTTTGTATTTAATTTTAGAAAGTTTCATTAATATGTGTCTTGGCATGTTTCTCCTTAGATTTATCCTGTATGGGACTCTCTGTGCTTCCTGGACTTGATTAACTATTTCCTTTCCCATATTAGGGAAGTTTTCAACTATAATCTCTTCAAGTATTTTCTCAGTTCCTTTCTTTTCCCTTCTTCTTCTGGAACCCCTGTACTTCGAATGTTGGTGCATTTAATGTTGTACCAGAGGTCTCTGAGACTCTGTTCAATTCTTTTCATTCTTTTTTCTTTATTCTGCTCTGCAGTAGATATTTCCACTATTTTATCTTCCAGGTCACTTATCCGTTCTTCTGCCTCAGTTATTCTGCTATTGATCCCATCTAGAGTATTTTTCATTTCATTTATTGTGTTGTTCATCACTGTTTGTTTGCTCTTTATTTCTTCTAGGTCCTTGTTAAACGTTTCTTGTATTTTCTCCATTCTATTTCCAATATTTTGGATCATCTTTACTATCATTCTGAATTCTTTTTCAGGTAGACTGCCTATTTCCTCTTCATTTGTTACGTGTGGTGCATTTTTACCTTGCTGCTTCCTCTGCTGTGTGTTTCTCTGTTTTCTCATTTTGCTTAACTTACTGTGTTTGAGGTCTCCTTTTCTCAGGCTGCAGGTTTGTAGTTCCCCTTATTTTTAGTGTCTGCCCCCAGTGTCTAAGGTTGGTTCAGTAGGTTGTGTTGGCTTCCTGGTGTAGTGGACTAGTGCCTGTGTTCTGATGGATGAGGCTGGATCTTGTCTTTCTGGTGGGCAGGTCCATGTCTGGGGTTGTGTTTTGGGGTGTTTGTGGCCTTATTATGATTTTAGGCAGCCTCTCTGCTAATGGGTAGGGTTGTGTTCCTGTCTTGCTAGTTGTTTGGCATAGGGTGTCCTGCACTGTAGCTTGCTGGTCATTGAGTGGAGCTGGGTCTTGAGATGGAGATCTCTGGGAGATTTTTGCCATTTGATATTACATGAAGCTGGGAGGTCTCTTGTGGACCAGGGTCCTGAAGTTGGCTCTCCCACCTCAGAGGCACAGCCCTGACGCCTGGCTGGAGCACCAAGAGCCTGTCCTCCACACGGCTCAGAAAAAAAGGTAGAAAAAACAAAGAAAGAAAGAAAGAAGAAGATAAAATAAAGTAAAATAGTTATTAAAATAAATAATAATTATTAAAAAAAATTTTTTTCAGTAGTAAAAAGAAAGAAAGAAGAGAGCAACCAAACCAAAAAACAAATCCACCAATGATAACAAGCACTAAAAACTATACTAAGAGAAAACAAAAGCAAAAAATAACAAAAAAAACGTACAGACACGACCCTAGGACAAATGGTTAAAGCAAAGCTATACAGACAAAAATCACACATAGAAGCATACACATACACACTCACAAAAAGGGGAAAAAATGTATATATCGTTGCTCCCTCCTCAATTTGGGATGATTCATTTTCTATTCAGGTATTCCACAGATGCAGGTACATCAAGTTGACTGTGGAGATTTAATCTGCTGCTCCTGAGGCTGCTGGGAGAAATTTCCCTTTCTCTTCTTTGTTCGCACAGCTCCTGGGGTTCAGCTTTGGATTTGGCCCCTCCTCTGTGTGTAGGTCGCCTGAGGGTGTCTGTTCTTCTCTCAAACAGGACGGGGTTAAGGGAGCAGCTGATTTGGGGGCTCTAGCTCACTCAGGCAGGGGGGAGGGAGGGGTACAGTGTGTGGGGCGAGCCTGCGGCAGCAGAGGCCAACACAACATTGCACCAGTGTGAGGCGTGCCGTGTGTTCTCCCGGGGAAGTTGTCCCTGGATCACAGGACCCTGGCAGTGGCAGGCTGCACAGGCTCCTGGGAGGGGAAGTGTGGCTTCTGACCTGTGCTTGCACACAGGCTTCTTGGTGGCTGCAGCAGCAGCCTTAGCATTTCCCGCCTGTCTCTGGTGTCTGTGCTGTTAGCCGTGGCTTGCGCCCATCTCTGGAGCTCGATTAGGTGGTGCTCTGAATCCCCTCTCCTTGCGCACCCAGAAACAATCGTCTCTTGCCTCTTAGGCAGGTCCAGACTTTTTCCCGGATTCCCTCCCATCTAGCTGTGGCACAGTAGCCCCCTTCAGGCTGTGTTCACACAGCCAATCCCAGTCCTGTCCCTGGGATCTGACCTCCGAAGCCCGAGCCTCAGCTCCCAGCCCCCCACCCGTCCTGACAGGTGAGCAGACAAGCCTCTCGGGCTGGTGAGTGCTGGTCGGTACTGATCCGCTGTGTGGGAATCTCTGCGCTTTGCCCTCCGCACCCCTGTAGCTGCACTTTCCTCCGTGGCTCCAAAGCTTCCCCCCTCTGCCACCTGCAGTCTCTGCCTGCAAAGGGGCTTCCTAGTGTGTGGAAACCTTTCGTCCTTCACAGCTCCCTCCCACTGGTGCAGGTCCCATCCCTATTCTTTTGTCTCTGTGTTTTCTTTTTCTTTTGCCCTACCCAGGTACTTGGGAAGTTTGTTGCTTTTTGGGAGGTCTGAGGTCTTCTGCCAGCATTCAGTAGGTGTTCTGTAGGAGTTGTTCCACATGTAGATGTATTTCTGATGTACTTGTGGGGAGGAAGGTGATGTCCACATCTTACTCTTCTGCCATCTTGAAGCTCCTCTCCCTCTCATTTCTAATTTTATTGATTTGAGTCCTCTCCCTCTTTTTATTTTTTATTTTTTATTTTTTTGCGGTACGAGGGCCTCTCACTGTTGCGGCCTCTCCCGTTGCGGAGCACAGGCTCTGGACACACAGGCTCAGCGGCCATGGCTCACGGGCCCAGCCACTCCACTGCATGTGGGATCTTCCCAGACTGGGGCACGAACCCATGTCCCTTGCATGGCAGGCGGACTCTCAACCACTGGGCCACCAGGGAAGCCCTCCCTCTTTTTTTTTGATGAGTCTGTCTAATGGTTTATCAATTTTGTTTATCTTCTCAAAGAACCCGCTTTTAGTTTTATTGATCTTTGCTACTGTCTTCTTTGTTTCTATTTCATTTATTTCTGCTCTGATCTTTATGATTTCTTTCCTTCTACTAACTTTGGGTTTTGTTTGTTATTCTTTCTCTAGTTCCTTTAGGTGTAAGGTTAGGTTGTTTATTTGAGATGTTTATTGTTTCTTGAGATAGGATTGTATTGCTATAAACTTCCCTCTTAGAAATGCTTTTACTGCATCCCATAGGTTTTGGATCATCGTGTTTTCATTGTCATTTGTCTCTAGGTATTTTTTGATTTCCTCTTTGATTTCTTCAATGATCTCTTGGTTATTTAGTAATGTATTGTTTAGCCTTCATGTGTTTGTGTTTTTTACATTTTTTTCCCCCTGTAATTGATTTCTAATCTCACAGTGTTGTGGTCAGAAAAGATGCTTGATATCATTTCAGTTTTCTTAAATTTCCTGAGGCTTGATTTGTGACACAAGATGTGATCTATCCTGGAGAATGTTCTGTGTGCACTTGAGAAGAAAGTGTAATATGCTGTTTTGGGATGCAGTGTCCATATATATCATTTAATCTATTTGGTGTATAGTGTCATTTAAAGCTTGTGTTTCCTTATTAATTTTATGTTTGTATGATCTGTCCATTGGTGTAACTGAGGTGTTCAAGTTCCCCACTATTCTTGTGTTACTGTCGATTTCCTCTTTTGTAGCTGTTAGCAGTTGCCTTATGTATTGAAGTGCTCCTATGTTCGGTGCATGTATATTTGTAATTGTTATGTCTTCTTTTTGGATGGATTCCTTGATCATTATGTAGTGTCCTTCCTTGTCTCTTGTATCATTCTTTATTTTAAAGTCTATTTTATCTGACATGAGTATTGCTACTCCAGCTTTCTTTTCATTTCCATTTGCATGGAATATCTTTTTCCATCCCCTTACTTTCAGTCTGTATGTGTCCCTAGGTCGGAAGTGGGTCTCTTGTAGACAGCATATAGATGGGTCTTCTTTTTGTATCCATTCAGTGAGCCTGTGTCTTTTGGTTGGAGCATTTATCCATTCACGTTTAAAGTAATTATCAGTATGTATGTGCATATTACCATTTTCTTAATCGTTTTGGGTTTGTTTTTGTAGGTCCTTTTCTTCTATTGTGTTTCCCACTTAGAGAAGTTCCTTTAGCATTTGTTGTAGAGATGGTTTGGTGGAGCTGAACTGTCTTAGCTTTTGCTTGTCTGTAAAGCTTTTGATTTCTCCATCAAATCTGAATGAGATCCTTGCTGGGTAGAGTAATCTTGGCTTTAGGTTCTTCCCTTTCATCACTTTAAATATGTCCTGCCACTCCCTTCTGGCTTGTAGAGTTTCTGCTGAGAAATCAGCTGTTGACCTTATGGGAGTTCCCTTGTATGTTATTTGTCGTTTTTCTCTTGCTGCTTTCAATAATTTTTCTTTGTCTTTAATTTTTGCCAATTTGTTTACTGTGTGTCTTGGCATGTTTCTCCTTGGGTTTGTCCTGTATGGGACTCTGTGCTTCCTGGACTTTGGTGGCTATTTCCTTTCCTATATTAGGGAAGTTTTCAACTATAATCTCTTCAGATATTTTCTTGGGTCCTTTCTCTCTCTCTTCTCCTTCTGGGACCCCTATAATGCGAATGTTGTTGTGTTTAATTTTGTTGCAGAGGTCTCTTAGGCTGTCTTCATTTCTTTTCATTCTTTTCTCTTTATTCTGTTCTGCGGCAGTGAATTCCACCATTCTATCTTCCAGATCACTTATCCGTTCCTCTGCCTCAGTTATTCTGCTATTGATTCCTTCTAGTGTATTTTCATGTCACTTATTGTATTGTTCATTTGTTTGTTTGTTCTTTAATTCTTCTAGGTCTTTGTTAAACATTTCTTGCATCTTCTCAGTCTTTGCCTCCAGTCTTTTTCCAGGGTCCTGGATAATCTTCACTATCATTATTCTGAATTCTTTTTCTGGAAGGTTGCCTATCTCCACTTCATTTAGTTGTTTTTCTGGGGTTTTATCTTGTTCCTTCCTCTGATACATAGCCCTCTGCCTTTTCACCTTGTCTTTCTGTGTATGTGGTTTTTGTTCCCCAGGCTGCAGGATTGTAGTTCTTCTTGCTTCTGCTGTCTGCCCTCTGGTGGATGAGGCTATCTAAGAGGCTTGTGTAAGTTTCCTGATGGGAGGGACTGGTGGTAGGTAGAGCTGACTGTTGCTCTGGTGGGCAGAGCTCAGCAAAACTTTAATCCATTTGACTGCTGATGGGTGGGGCTGGGTACCCTCCCTGTTGGTTGTTGGCCTGAGGTGACCCAACACTGGAGCCTACCTGGGCTCTCTGGTGGGGCTGATGGCAGACTCTGGGAAGTCTCGCGCCAAGGAGTACTTCCCAGAACTTCTGCTGCCAGTGTCCTTATCCTCATGTGGAGACACAGCCACCCCCCGCCTCTGCAGGAGACCCTCCAACACTGGCAGGTAGGTCTGGTTCAGTCTCCTGTGGGGTCACTGCTCCTTCCCCTGGGTCCCAGTGCGCACACTACTTTGTGTGTGCCTTCCAAGCGTGGAGTCTCTGTTTCCCCCAGTCCTGTCCAAATCTTGCAATCAAATCCTGCTAGCCTTCAAAGTCTGATTCTCTAGGAATTCCTCCTCCCATTGCTGGACCCCCTGGTTGGGAAGCCTGACGTGGGGCTCAGAACCTTCACTCCAGTGGGTGGACTTCTGTGGTATAAGTGTTCTCCAGTTTGTGAGTCACCCACCCAGCAGTTATGGGATTTGATTTCATTGTGATTGTGCCCCTCCTACCACCTCATTGTGGCTTCTCCTTTCTTTGGATGTGGGGTATCTTTTTTGGTGAGATCCAGTGTCTTCCTGTCAATGACTCTCCTCTGCTTCTTTGTTTTGCTTATATTTCTTTGACTCCATTTATTTAGGAGAAACAGTTATCTACTGTGGTCTTGAAGGGCTGTTTTTACGTGGAAGCCTCCCTTTGTAGTCTATGCGAGTCTCTCATTTTTGGTGCAAGGGCTGTTGTTAGTATGGATGCCTGCCGTGTCTTTCCTCCATGTATGCTGGTTGTTATCCCCCTGATAGGGGGTCTTACTGTTTCTGTGGTGACCAGAGCCTGCGCTGGAAGTTGAGTGGGGCCTCCTCTTTGCTCTGTGCTTGTCACAGCCTTGTTGGGACAGGGTCTGCGTCCCAGTTGTTGGGGTGGAAGCCCCCATGTCTGTTTCTGAACTGTGGTGTGAGGTAGGCGGTACTGGAGCACTCCCACTGGGAGTCACTGAGTATTCCTCCTCAGGAGCTGCCCACCGGCAAGTGCGATCTGTGGTGTCATCTGTCACCCATTGTGCGTGCTCAGAACGTACACCATTGCTGGCACTGCCCTCAGGTCCTCCTCAGCCACGGGAATGCAGGCAGTCAGGCTGGATGTCCCTCAGCTGCTGTGCTCACAAGGCCACCAGCGCCGATCCATTGGCACAGAATTCGTAGAGGCGAAGCCCTGCCCGCTTCGAGCCCTGTGCGGGTGAGGCTGCTCCGGCGGCGCCCCACTCCTCCCTTCAAGGGCTTGTTAACAGTGGGGCTGCTTTGGTGGACCCAGGCTTCATCCTGCACACAGCCCCAGTTGCAGCCCAGGCCACACTCCAGCCCCTCCAGCTTCTCCACAGAGCCACCCCCAGTCCTCTCCCCAGCTCTGTCCACTGAAGCCCAAGTTTCAGCACCCAGCCTCCACTCATACCAGGAGACACATGTCTTGGGCTGGGGAGTGCAGCAAGGTGGCCAGGACCAGGTGTGCTGGTGTCTCTCTCTCCTGCCAGCTGTAAGCTGGTTGCCGCACTCTCCTCTGAGCCTCTGAAGCTCCCTTTCTGTCCCAGCTGATCTCCCAGCCAGTGAAGGGAGTTCCCAGGGTGAGGGAGCCTTTCCTCTTTCACAGCTCCCTCCCAGGGGTTCAGGTCCCATCCTGCTTTCTTTTTTTTTTCTTTTGTCCTACCTGGTTACACGGTGATCTTTCTTGCAGTGTTGGCTGTATGAGGTCTTCTGCCAGCATTCAGTAGGTGTTCTGTGAGAGTTGTTCCACTTATAGATGTATTTTTGATGTATTTGTGGGCGTCATTGAGCTCCATGTCCTTCTATTCCGCCATCTTGATCTCCCACCTATAAATTTATTTATTATAAAACTGACGCAGAGTCCATTGATCTAGACCCATCCACGAAAAGGACTTTTATGTCCAATCTCTCATGACAGAGAATTTTTTTTCTTTCCCTAATGTTTCTGAAAAGTAAAGCCAATAGAGAGATGAAAAAAAAACCTATAGTTTTACTTTTAGAATCATCAAATATCTTTTTTTTTGCTCTTCTGAGACCTTCCAAAACACTAAAAGCTTCCAGTATCTCTGCCTGGATCTTTGTCTGAATTATTTACCACTGGTGTTTCTTTTCTGATTGATATGTGGGGGGGATTCGGTGTTTTTATATTTACCCTGAACACCGGTGGGTACTGGCAGCCAGAGCTGTTCCCTACAACATGGAAATTTGGAGCACTGGCTCAGGGTTGTGTGTTTTGAGGGAATCCCTAACTGCTGCTGAGAAATCAGTTACTGGAACTCCCCAGCCTCCCACAAGGACCAGCAGGTAGTGCTGGAATGCTGCTGCTAGTGACTCAGCATGGAAATCAGCCACTAAGGCCACAGACTACAGCCTCTCCACACCTCCTCTTTCCACTCCTCCCCACTTCCAGCCTTTCCACGTCTGCAGTCCCTGCTCCCTTCATCCCTTCCAACCCCAATGAGAATCACTGCCATTTTGAGCTGGTTGAGGGGAAGTCATCTAGTGCCGTCCCCCATTTTAAAGAAGAATCTGAGGTGCAGAGACAGGGGGCTGGTCCCTCCGCCTTGAAGCCTGGCCCCTAGAGCTCCATCCTCCATGCACCTTTCTGACCTGGCATCTGTAGGTGGGGAGGTGGGAAAGATCACTCCCGGCAGAACTCCTGTAAGGAAGAGTCCCGGATGTTTTTAAAAGAAATGTGATAAAGCTGCTAGTGTAGGAGGGTACGACCCTCCAGGGACATGGTCAGGCTATGAAAGACCAGGACAAATTGCAAAGCACGAGGCTAGGAGAGAAAAAGGGGAAAGTTGGAGAGGAAAGAGAGAGAGAGAGCTCTCTCCTTTCAAAGAAGAGAATGGAGCCAGCAAAATGGGGTGGTGGGTGGTGACTGTGGGCTGTGAGCCCTACCCATGATCTGAAATCTTCAGTAAAATAAACACATACACTCATAAAATGTTTGGCATGAATGGGTTTACAGTGGAAACCGACACAGGAAACCTACCAAAGGGCTAAGTGTGGCATTTGGCCCATGCTGTTCAGCGAAGAAACAGAATGTGTACAAACAGGAGCCCAGGGGCCAGAAGAAGCCATTGGAATATCTCTTTATAAATATCTAAGAGAGTTTTGGACTTGTTGGAGGTTTGAGCCAATTGTACCGACCTCTCTGAAATGCAAGGGCTGACACCTGGGCATAAAGATGTATGACGATATCTTTGGGAAAGCAGAGGGAGCCTTCCGCAGTGCACAGTCGTCCCTTTGTATCCAGAGGGTATTGGTTCCAGAACCCCAACAGATACCAAAGTCCGAGGATGCTCAAGTCCCGTATATAAGATGGTATAGTATTTGCATATGACCAATACACATCCTCCCGTATACTTTAAATCATCTCTAGATTACTCATAATACCTAACACAAGGTAAGTTCTATGTAAATATTGTAAATACAGTGGAAATGCTATGTAAATGGTTGCTGCTGTGCCGCAAATTCAGGCTTTTTGGAACTTTCTGGAATTTTTTTCCCCAAATATTTTCAGTTCACAGTTCGTTGAATTTCAGAATGCAGAACCTACAGATAGTAGAACCGACTGTACCTTGACCTACCTGAGGTTGGTCTTGAGGGTCTGGGTCATGAGGGTCAGGACTTAACCTGGGCCTGAAGTGAGCATGAAAGAGGGAAGAGGCGAGAGCCCGCAGCAAGAAAAATATTTAGTGTGAGAGCAGGATCCATTTAGAGCTGAACTCAGGACCAGAATGGTGTGAGCAGGTGGGAGGAGAGAAGAGGAAGTGAACACACTCTTAATAATACTTCTTGATGTACCTGTGTGTGCAGTAGCCACAGACCTGGCTTCAGGTGTCATGTGTCACCTGCACAAAGGCTGGGACCCCTCAGGTTCAAACGGTGTCACATTCAAAGAAACAGTCCAGCAGATGAAACAAATGGAGGAGCTATTCTCATGTTGCTTGCATTTCTCAAAATACCATTTATGGAAATCCAATGTATCACCCATAGCAATACTTACTAAAGTTTCCTTTCATGTATTCCCCATTGTGTGTACTCCTGGCAACTGCCTCTTTGAACAAACTCTCCCTATTGACAATTGTCTACGTCTTTTTCCCTCTCCTCTCTTTTCTGTATCATGTAGAACAATTTAGCATCCTCAACTTCTATTTTCATTTTCTCTTCATTATCCTGATTCCCTCCAACAAAGGAGTCAAGGAACTGACCCACGAAGCAAAAATCCTTCCTTTTCCTGTCTACCTGTGTAGTGTTGACTCTCAGTTCTCCTAACTGCATTGCAGCAAGAGTGGGAGCACAGTTGGCAAAACCAGAAATCTCCCCCAAGGGCCAGGGAAAAGGAGAAGGCACGGGGCAAAACTAAACTCTTCAGTGACAAGGGTAAACAAGCCTGAAATATGTATATTAATACATCTTACACGGCCACTGATGGAGTATGCAATTTCTAGGGGATTTAACCAAATTCAAACTTTTCCTATGCATTCAAATCTTGACATCAGTTTCCCCATTTAGGAGGATTGAGGAGGTGGTGTTATAGGTGGTGCTGATGACCTCGTCCTTCATCACCATTGCTGGGAAGGCAAGATATCTGAAGGAAGATTCTTTCATTTCTTTAATTGGAAAGCAGCAATGTTTCAGTCAGTAATATTCAATAATACTTCTTAAGCACATTGAAAAAACCCATTTCAGAGCCTGAATTTAGTACTGGTAGATAGATGCTTGCTAAGACAATTTAATATGGAATTTTCAAAAGCAAAGTCTAGTCCATGGCTTATAAATTTTCCTAGCAAGCTCACAGGTGTGTCATGTCATTACTGAGTGAAATCTCTAAGGGTTTCTTGTGTCCGGACTTCTCAGTGTCTTGACAGGAGAAGTGATGTTCTGATCCACCTGCTTTTGCCTTCCCCAGTGGTGTGAGGACAATGAACAGTGCAGACGCCTTCACCTACCTGAGCTCCTAGTGGCCCCACTACACAGGCTGACTCGATACCCCTTGTTGCTGAAGAGCATCTGGAAAAGGAGTACAGACTCTACGGAGAAAATCATGATCTATTCCATCAAGGAAAAGGTGGAAAAGTCAATCTGTAAGTCCCTGAGATGAGTGACCCAGAGCTCCAGTGTCAGCTTTAATCAAAGAGTTGGGGGACCCTCTGGCTCCTGGGAACCATTTGGGCTTCCATCCTAGGAGGTAATTCCATTGCCTTGAGGTCATGGCTTTCCGAAATGTGGATTCCAGTTTGAGTTTGCATTGTAAATCAAACACGCTCAAAACAATGGGCTCCAGTCACATCCTGGCGAACCCTATGAGAACTCTTAACTCCAAGTTCACGCAGGACGTGGCCCCGTCTCCAAGGCTTTCAGATGTGAGTTCAGGCAGGAAAAGTTCTACTTCCCAGATGATGAAGCCACTTTGTTTTTAACATCCATACTGAACCCACACACAAAGCAAATGGGAGTAAACAGCATGGGAAGCCTTTCCGGAGAATAAATTACCATCCGTCATTTTTTTTAGGTCACTGAAATCTAGGGCCAATCTAAATATAATGCCAACTGCAATCTTTAGACCCGAAATTTGGGAATAGGAAAAGAGAAAGCCCTGTGATGACTTAAGTTTATTTGGGTAGCTCTGTATAATCAAATTCAAATAAAGAAGTTCGTGGTATATGTCCATAAACCAAGATTTCCTGGGGAGCATCAAAAGGGAACAATTCAAAATGATGATTATCAGCTGTACAGAAATGACATATTTCTTTTTCTTTTGCATGTTTAAAAATAAAATGACCATTCACTTAGGAGTTTCTTTCCTTTTTAAAAATTTTTTGTTGAAATTCTAAAATAACCCAAGGAACTAGAATTCAGCTTATCAAGTGATTAAGACAAAAAATTCAGTTAAAGACAGACTTTTTTAAACTTTTAAAGTAATTTTGCAGATTATTACTCATTTTGATAAGTTTGTGAGGGAGATAACATCTCTTCTAGGAATTTCTCAATAAAATGAATTCTCATTGTTGGGGAAAGAGATCCCTGTGGCCTTCCTTTAAAGCTTAAAGATGGAGAATTCTCAAGGATTCCCTAACCCTGTGATTCTGTGGGTCTACGACTTGCCCTCCATGTTTTCAAAAATCATTTCAAAACCTCAATAGCAATATGTTATTAAAAAACATTGGAAAATTAATATAGACCTTCAAAGAGAAAATGAGTTCTTACCAAAAGAAATAATCAACCTTACCATAAAGTGAATATATGTTTATGATTAAGACAAAAGGATATGTTTGTCCTTGTTAGTCTGATTTTTTTTTTTCCTTCCTGTAATCACAAGCTGTGTGATGGAGGGAATATGAGAAAGCTACTAAGGGAACTGTTAGTATTATTGAAATAAAAATGCACAATACATTTCCAACTTACTGAGTTAAATTAGTTCAGCTTCATTTTTCTCTGCAAGAGGCTGATTTCAAATTAATGAGTTTTTCTAAGGTATTTAAACAGCAAGAAATATGTTAAATGAACCTAAGATATGGTTTGGCTCCAGGGGCGGTCAGTATCTCTAAATGATTCCTGCGGATCTTGGTTAAATTTTATGCTGTAATGCCTCATGCATTTAAACAGATACTGGATGTGTCTTGTCTTTCAGGGGATCTTGAAGGAAAAGTGAAGTGGCTTGACAATTTTCAAAAATGCAGACATCTACAGGAGATTATAGTGTGGCCTCCACTTTGGGATAGAGATAAAAGGTTTTTCATTCCAGAGGTACAGAAAGGATCAATTAGAACCTATGTCCCTTTCTAAACGTTTGGCATTCAAGTGGAAGTATACTAGTCTTACAAAGTCCCCAGCTGCCCACTAGAATTAAAAATCTAGCAAGAAGTAAAGCCTTCATCCACATGACATTGTGTGTGGGGAGGCTGACCTCCTCATGCCATTCCTAAACTGGTCCTTCTAAGCATTTTTCCCATTCTTTCCCATTCTTTCCCATTCCCATGTGCATTTACTGGCATTTCCAAATGTCAGGAACTTTCTAGACAGAGTACGTTGCCCCAGCTTCTAGAATATGCTGTCCTCCAATCACTAACAACATCTCTTTGATTTCCTCCCTTGTTTTGCCAGTGCCTGAAACACGTTTTTAAAGAACACATGGCAGAAAACATCCTGTCAGCAACCAACAGACACCTTCTCTATGAAGGAAAATTAACTCTTGCAGGTAAATAACTACTCCCTTTACAAACCCAACATCTTTGCTACCTTGTGACTTGTCCAACTGTTGCTTATCGAAGGGTGGCAAGAATTGTATTTCCGTATGGCCAAGGCAATGGAAGATGTGAATCAGAGAGCATCCTATGGAGTCACACAGACTCCAGCTTGATCAAACCACGACGTAACTAGCCACACGCCCTCCATTTTCTCTCTGTAAAATAGGATAACGATACCTGTCTTATAAGCTGGATGTTAAAGTGAAGTAACATATGTGAAGAGCTTAGCTCAAGGTCTGGAATATAGTAACCACTCAATGTCAGCTGTTACCACCCTCATTTTACTCCTCCAGTGAGCTGGGCAATCATACTCTCAGTGTTGACTGAGAACCTATTATGTAACACACGTTGCATTGTGTAGGTACCACTGGAGGATAGAAAAGTCACTATTCTGGATAATCCTTTCCCTCTAGTTGGGAAGCGCTGCCATAATGAGCAGACCTGCAGTCTAAGTCCAGAAGAGAGTCTGATGCTGGAGTACCCAGGAAAGGCTTCATGTGGTCCATGGGACTGGAGGCGGGCTTCGAGGGGATAGAAGGGTGTAGTTCAGTGAAAGGACAGGAGGGAGGACATCCCGGATGAAATGCAAGAGAAAAGGCTTGGAGGCAGAAGCCACTTGAGAGAATAGGCTCAAGGCAGCGTGGTTAGGAGGGAGATCCCCGAGGCTGCCTGCCAGCTTCCCTTCCCAGCTCAGCCTTTGCTGCCTGTGTAACCTGGGGCCACGTAACAGCAATCCCCCCATGCTGCAGTGTCCCCTCTTTGGTGTGAGGATTAAATGAGCTAATGGATGTGTAAGCACTTGAAAGAACCATTGGCAGAGAGTCAGGGCTCAGTAAATATTATCAGAAAGGTCTACCCGACTGAAAGGAGATTTGCATTCATTCATTGCTTCATTTCTTCACAAAATCTTGATTGAGCACCTGCAGTGTGTGAAGCCCTGTGGGATGTGAGTTTGCCTAAGATCTTTTGGGGGGTGCCAGGCAGTAATTCCTTACTCAGTACACACCTGTTGAGAACCTGCTCTCTTTTAGGGATAGCGCCAGATGTCAGCTTGGGACATAACCCCCGCAGGCAACTGCCAACTCGAAAGATAGACATGCCCAGCTTTTTACATCAAAGGGCTTTTTCATGCGTGTTTTCCTTCCAGTGACTTATGCAGAGAAGTTACATTTTATCCCATGTCACAGGGGAGACTCGGGGAGGTTGTCTGTCATGCTCAGGGTCCCTTGGCAAGCTAATGGCAGCATCCAGACCCAGGCCAGGCTGCCTCACCCTAGCAGGCTTCCAGAAACATAGCCACTGCCCTGAAAGCCAGAGGGACCCAGCCAGGACACTGCAGGCAACAGGAAGCCACTGAGCGCTCGGGGACATGAGAGGCTTAAAAGGGTGCTGGAGAAAGAGCTATGGGAAGCAATGCCCAAAATGGCTAGAAGAGGAGACCAAAGCAGAGAGGCCAGCCTGAGGGCGTCACAGTGACGCAGGATGGGGTGGGAAGAGCCTGGGCCTGTGTTTCTCAACCATTCTCCACCTGTAGACCACTCCCCTCCCACTTTCGTTTGGAAAGGTAACAATCTTACCCTTTCTTTTACAATTTCAAAACTAATTATATCATTGTGACAAAGCCAGATCCAACCAAAACCAAAAGTCATGAAGCAAGACACAGTTCTGTGTACAATCCTGTGCCTGTCCCTGCAAAACTGGCCTCCACCTGGAATCATCAGAGATTTTATTTCCCCTCTTCCCTCTATCTACCAAATTCCCAACTGTGAGACCCACCAGCCTATCCTAACATGTTAGAAATGGGCTTGGATCAAAAAGGATAAATGTGAGAGCTATTTCAAAAGCAAAAATAGGAGAGCTTTACGATTGATAAAATGAAGAGGAAATGAGTCGAAGACCTTCAAGTGTGCTTATCTATCTACCTGAAAGGTTGGTAGATGACCCTGAGGGTGGCAGAGGGAGTGGGTCAGGGAGTCCGTTTTAGCGTTCAGGTGTGGACGTGATGGGAGGCCGTGTAGAGGCTGGATGAACATGACCATGAAAAATCTCTTGGTGAAAAGCCGTGTCAGATGTGTATTCACATAGCAAGTGGGATGGGGGTGCTTGTCATGGAAGCATGGGTGGGAGACTGGCCTAAGAAGGAGTCGTTATGGTTCAACCCAACTTTTCGGGAAAAGTTTCTTGTAGAGTCAGATGTGGTAGAATGGGGATGACCTACGTAACCATTACTAACACCAGGCTCCTGTCTGACAGCACATGCTGTTAGTCAGATTTCATCAGAGAGGGGTGTGTCATATAGTAGTGTCAAATCAAGTTTAAAGTCACTGGGACTTTGGCTCGGAGTTGGCATAGAGATATGGTGTCGGTGGGGGTAATAGTGTTAAAAGAAACAGGACATCATTTTGAATGGAAAAAGCATTGGACCAAGAATTAGGGGGTCTAGCCCCAACTGTGGGCTTTGGGGAAATTGTTTAAATTCTCTTAATCTCTTCTGTAAATGTTGATGATGATGATGGTGATAGTGATAACCATGACGATGGTATCTACCGCTTAATATGTTTCAAATTTCTTCTAGCCTTAAAAACTGTAGTGTTGAAATTAAGTGCATTTTCTCATTCCCAGAAGGTCCAAGTTTTTATAACTTCTGGAGCATAACCAGCTTCCCACTGGAATTCATGCCAGCACGCCCTTCACAAATGCATTACTCCCCACAGACTGGTATTTCTAAATAGAAAAAGAGGTAACGTTCAGACAAATAGGATGGCGCAGCAGCTGTAGCACCTAGAGAACACACGTTGTTCAAGCTGCTGCAGAACTAGAATAAGTCAGTGACGCTGCTCTGTTCTCTAGCAGTGTGATGAAAACCCCACAGGCCAGACTCTGAGAAAAAATAAAGACCTAATCGAGTTAGAACTGCACACGTTTGTAAGTCTCAGATCTGGTTGTGTGGCACATAGCTTGAAACTCCTGGGATAATAAATGTGCATACTCTAACTCTATGCCTACAGTCTTCCTCCTTAGTCGTCCTTTTTCATAATCCCATATTTACTTTAGCACTATCAGTTCTTGAATTTATCTTAAATCTTGTTTCTGTTTATTATGTATCTGCTCTCACTATAATTAAAGCTCTTTGAAGGAGAGATTTTGTCTTAATCATCGATGCATAGGAGGTGCTCAGTATTTGTTGACTACTTGGTGGAAAACGAGGGCCTTAATAAACGGTAGCTAAAATAATCATCATTTCCTAGAATGAAGTCTAGGACATAGAAGATGCTCATACCTGTTTGTTAAAATACTTGAAGTTAGAAGGAAAAAACAAAGCTATTTCATTTTGACAATGATCATTCACCTAATCAGATAGGAGTGGCAGAGGGTGAGGAAAGCAGTATTTAACAGGTCTTAAAGGTCTAGCCCCATTCCTCACCCTATGTGTTAGTTAGGATATTAAGCCAGCTCTTGGAGACAGACCGGTTTATTTATCTCGCATGTAAAATTCTGAGCTATATGACAGCTTTACTCCATGAAGCCACAAGGGATCTGGGTTTCTTATGTCCTTTTGCTCTGCCATCCTAGAGACTGCTTTCTTCTGTGGCCCCAAGATGAGTCACCAGTGTGCCTACGTTCTAGCTCATATTCCATTGGTCAGAATTTAGTCACTTGGTCATATTTAGCTACAAGGAAAGCTGGGAGATGTAGTATTTATTCACAGTGAGCGTCTACCCACTAAAACTTGGAAATGTTATTACTACAAAAGAAGGGAAGAATGGTTTTTAAGGGACAACCAGCAGTCTTTGCTGCAGCCCAGTTTGCAAAAAGGAGTTTCTAGCAGTGATGGAAAACCTTAAAAAAAAACTATTCAAGGACAATTCAAGATTGAATAAAATATCTAATTTCTCTTCTATGTAAATACAGAAAGTATCTTTCCTCTAAACTTAGACTAAAAATGAATCCCAGATATTTTATTTATTAATTTAACCTTAGACGTCTTGTTTCCACAGGTAAATGTATATGAGAAAGAACTTCTAGAAAAATATAAATAAAATAGAATAATAAAAAATATTTACTGATTTTTCTTGTACTTTAAGTGCCTGTCACATCCCCCTCAAGGACTGCCTGTTCCTCTAAAATCATTTAAATTTAACCATTTCTTTTTTTTTCTGGTATGCTAATATAAATTACTATTTTGGGAACTTTTAGAAAGGGTAACCTTTGTCAGATTAATTTTAAATTAAAAATTAAATTTTTAATTTAAAAATTTTTAATTTTATTTTTTTAATTTTAAAATTTTATTTATTATTTTATACAGCAGGTTCTTATTAGTTATCAATTTTATACATATTAGTGTATATATGTCAATCCCAATCTCCCAATTCATCCAACCACTACCACCAGCGCCCTGCCACTTTCCCCCCTTGGTGACCATACGTTTGTTCTCTACATCTGTGTCTCAATTTCTGCCCTGCAAACTGGTTCATCTGTACTGTTTTCCTAGGTTCCACATATATGCGTTAATATACGATATTTGTTTTTCTGACTTCACTAACCATTTCTTTTTCTAATTTCTAAGGGGTAGAGTTAAATTGAGAGGGGGATATCTCATTCTAATATTTTATTTCTCTTCTACGAGTATCCCCTTCTTAGGGAAAAGTAGAAAAGCCTATTTGCCTTCAGTTATTATCAAAAGTGATATCAGAAATATATTTTTAAATATAAAGCTTCATGAAGATTATTTAACGCTTGTATAGACACATTGTAAAACTTAAGAAACAAATTGTTTTAGTGACTGTCTTAATCAGCTAGGACTGCCATAACAAAATATCACAGACTGGGTGGCTTAAACAACAGACATTTATTTCTCACAGTTCTGGAGGCTGGAAGTTCAAGTCGAGTTGCCAGCTGATTCAGTTTCTGGTGAAAGCTTTCTTTCCAGCTTTCTCAGTGTCCACACATGGCAGAGAGAGAGAGAGGGAGAGAGCATGCTCTGGGGATGACATTCACCCTGTCAGATCAGGGGTCCTCCCTTAAGCTTTCATTTAATCTTAATTATTTCCTTATTCCAAATACACAGTGGGGAGGGGGTAGGGCTTCCACATAGAATTTGGGGGAGATGCAATTCAGTCCACAGCTATGACAAAGTGCCTTTTTTTCTGGTAATGTATACCTTTGCCAATGACCACACAGATGAGTCAAGAGGCCAAAATGCTGGAGTTCTGTTAGTCAATAGATGTGTCCTAGGCTTAGCTGAAACCACGACAGATATCATCCAGGTAACCTTAGATCCACATGAAATGCCTCACAAATACAATGTCTTTAAAGTTGGAAGGGTGGGCTCACATCAAGTCCCTGCCTTGGGGAGAAATCAGTTCAACCATAATGCAGTTTTCTGACCCACGTGATTGTAGCCCCCTGAGCTGCAAGCCTCGTGTGCCCTGATCCCTGGCCTGTGTTGTTTTCTAAGGGATTCTTTGATTTAAAAAGAAAGAAAAAAAAAACTCTGCTTACTCTTTCCAGCCCCAGTTTCATCTTCTTTCTTTCCTCAGAAAGCACAAGATTCCTAGATGTTTATCTGTTTCTCTTTGATGATTTCCTCTTAGTTACGAAAACTAAGCGCAACAAAAAGGTAAAATGCTGTTGTCTCTAAATAATTCTGCTAAATGAGTTTAGAAATATTTCTGAATAAGTTGAGTTAAAAAGAGAAAAGTTTCTTATACATCAGATCGGACTTTACCCTCTAAAAAATGGAGGCATTTTAAAATACTGGCTTTTTCCATCGTAGAGTGCTGGACTGAAAACAGTAACAAAAGCAAGTCCCATTTCTTAAGGATGTCAAAGGGTGTGTATATTTTTAGAATGACTTAGTCTGTATACTTTCGAGGAGAGTCCCAGAAGCCACAGGACTTTATGCCTGACCTGCCTCAGCAAATAAAATTAAGATACTTTTGTCCATATCCGCCTTTTCCTCATCCAAATTGACTATCACAACAAAAGCTGCCAGAGCAGGGGGCCTCTCTAAACCGTCTGCTGCCAAGTGCTGAGGTGATATCCACCACCCCTTCTCACGTTCTTCCTGAGAAATAATGCTTTGGGGGCTGCAGGTGGGAAGGAGCCCTGGTCTCTCAGTGTCTGCCTATAATTAAGAACTGCAGAAGCCAAACAAACGTACAGTTGGCATCACAGGAAAAAAACGAGTCACCAGGGGCTAGAGCCACAAAATCCCTTCTAAGAATAGGGATTTCTCCCTTAAGTATTAATGGTTACCATTACTGTTGTTACTCCCCGTTAAGCCATGGGTCTCATGGTCCACCAAAGGCTTTCTATCTAATGTCCCATTTCACAGTTTCCCTGACTGGTGTGTGTGAGTGCTTTCAGGAAGAGGCCTCCTCTACAGCCCTCAGACACCTGCCCTTAGAGATGGGAAGAGGATCTGCAGTATGTTTTTGGCTGTCGGAGATAACTAATGTTGTTCTAACCCACTCACTTCTTTACTAAACGACTAGCCTTACACAGATGTAAGATTATGAGACTAGATCTCTCAGATCTTTTAATAACCTAAGCTTTTAGATGGCATGTTGGTTAGTTGAGCTAAATAATTTAAGTGTCTTTAAGCAATAAAATAGACACCCATTAATCCGTGCATAGTTGATCAGTGGTTGAGGGGGGAATGGGTGTTGGAGAATACTAAGTCACAGTTTTGAAAGTTGGATGGCCTCTTATTTTCAGCTACCCAGGCTAGCATGTCTGACAGGCAAGCTCTGAAAAATCTCTGTCCCCTTCTAAAACCTGACGTTAAGCACAGCTTACCTTCTCTTTACATGATGGCACAACTCAGAGCCCATGAACTAGTGGCAGCCCATTATTGGCCATATTATAAGATAATGTTCTGGTTTCATGCTTCACAACTTGATTCCAAAATAAGTAATGTTATCTGTTTAAAATTCCTCTTTAAATTCTTCCGTCTGCTAAATCTGAGAGAACCACCCGGAGAAGACACCAGGTTTCATTTTTTTTTTGGAAGAAGAAATAAGGAATGTTATCTGTTTTAAATTTCTCTTCACTATTTAATGCACAAATTACTTCACGTACATCCCAATCTCTGACACCCTTTTTTAAAAAATTCAGTATTTTATATATTCAAAACAATTTCAGTTATTTACAAATCATAGAGCATGGAATTTATTTATTTAGATTTTAGTATAAGATCCCATGGACAGAGTTGGCCAACATGAGGCTTCTCTTTCTTGTTCATTTAACTCAGTACCATAGAGGGATACTACTGTAAATGAAGATCTTCCCATTGATGTGATAATGATTTAAATGTTTCCCAGCTATGAAATTACCCTGTTATTTATTCAGGTAATTAAACTTGGGGATCAGAAACACTATGCTTTAAATCACTGTGTACTTTGGGAAATGCTTTTCGAGACCCAGAAAGAATAGTAAGCTGTATTTCAAGCAATTGTTTCTAAAAATCAGTTTGCTTAAGGATGTACCGGAAGTATGTGCATCAATATTTACTTCCTACTTACTGCATTATTTTTCTCCTTAATTTTAGAAACTTGGAGGCTCAGACCCGGGTTTAATGTGCCCTTCACTTATTCCTGAGCTACAAACAGCAATCAAAGAAGGTGGTTCATGTATGGTACTCGATCAGCCCATTCCACTAGACAGATTGGTTGTCAGAGGTCTCGATCCACTCCACAGGTCAGGTATGTGTCTATTTTCATCATTCAGCTCATCTGTTTGCTTTCCCAGAGTTTTATGTTGGCCTTTTTTGGTAACAGGACATGAATCTAATTTAAATCTTCATGAAAGATAATACTGGGTTCCTGTGTAGCTAAATATCACTCACTCTACAGGCTACTTACGGAAAGAGTATTGGACTTGCTTCCAATGTTTGGATGACCCAGCTCTGCCACTTGCTAGCTGTGTGACCCTGTGTGAAGGTACTTAAATTTTCTAAGCCACAGATTCATCTTGGTAAAATCAGGATAGTATCTACCCCAGTGAGCTGTCATGAGAATTAAATGAAATAATGCAGGTAAAGCACTCAATAAATGATAGCTATTATTAGGATTGTTATTCTGTTAACCATTTTTAGTACTATTGCTGTTGTTAAAGCACTGGTAAACCATGACATGCTATGCAAGCCTAAGATATTTTATTGCAATTGCTCTATAGAAAAATGCCAGAAATAAATATATAAATATGTACATGTACATACATATATACATCATGTGTATAGATCAGAAATGCATATTTTTATTTTTCAAGCATTTCCTGAGCGTCTCCTGTGAACCAGGCACTCTGTAAGTGCCCTGGAGTTACAAAGATGGAGCTCTCAGAGCAATGAAAGATCAATAAATCCTGTCAGGAAAGCCCTGGGCCTCAGAGGGACTTGAAGGACATTCTGGCCTACTCACAACTGGGTGGGTGGCAGCAGTGTTCAGAAGGAAGCATCCATCATTCTGTCTTGGGTACAGGCTCCTAGAAGACCAGCAAAGCCAGGCAGGAGTGGAGGGCCTTCCTGTCCCAAGGGAGGAGCAGGAAAAGAGGGAGCACCATCCATGTCCTGCAGTTCCCACTCCAGCAGCCAAGCCCAGAGCACCAGTCATTAGCACGGGACCTACTTGTACTCAGCAGAGCCACATTACACAGTGAATACACCAATGAATAATAATAATAGCAAAACTTCACATCATTAAGTTATGTAAGTTGTATATTTAAATGTTTAACTCGTGAATGGATGCAAACTCTCTCCCCAAGAGCAGCAGGGCTCCAATGAGGGGAAACCTGTATCCAGAACTAGAGCCTTCTGCCTCTTTTGTCTATTCTTTCTGTGTCTACTAATATTTGCTGAAAAGCAACTGGGCAGCCCTTAAGGCCTCTTAGATCAGATTTGGCACGGACCAATCACTGTCACAGGCCAAAGTCTGCATAAACCAGAGAGCTTTCCCGAGCAAGCCTAAAAGGGGGCATCTCAGAGGAGCACAACCTTCTTACTACAGTGGCCATAGTTAGAAGATTCTGCCATGATAAATGGGTGGGAGTGGAGGAAGGTGTCAGATCCCCCAAGCAAGAGAGGGAAGCAGCATGGGCTCAGGTCAGCCACAGCCCTGCCAGCCAACTGGACTTTATGGGAAATCTGACATCACAGGATTCCCTTAGGAGATGCATGTTTTTTCTCCTGTATTCCTTTTTCTTTTTCTTTTTAAATAAAATCAATACCTTTTTAAAAACCATACTTCACCATCTTTTGTTACTTTTTGACTTGTCACTACCATTTCATTTGTTTTTTAAATATTTTTCTCATTGCTCTGGTGGCTATTTTAACTGTTCAGACACAGTGCATGAGGTAGAATAGCTGTAGAGTGAGAGAGTGTAAAGTGTGAAAAAAGAAGAGATTGTGCTTTGGAGTGGCAGAGACCTAGTTTCGAATCCTGGCTATATTATTCACAAGCTGTGTGACCTTGGAAAAATTCACCTAATCTGTGCCCTCATTTGTAAGTGGGAATTAGTTGACTTTTTTTTTTTTTTAATTGAAGTATAGTGGATTTACAGTGTTCCAAGTATACAACAAAATGATTCAGTTATACATACATATATATTCTTTTTTAGATTCTTTTCCATTATAGGTTATTACAAGATATTGAACTTAGTTCCCTGTGCTACACAGTAGGTCCTTGTTGTTTATTTTATATACAGTAGTGTGTACCTGTTAATCCTAAATTCCTAACTTATTCCTCCCCACCTTTTCCCTTTGGTAACCGTAAATTTGTTTTCTATGTCTGAGTCTATTTCTGTTTTGTAAATAAGTTCATTTGTATCCCTTTTTTAAATTCCACATATAAGCGGTATCATATGATATTTGTATTTCTCTGTCAGACTTACTTCACTTTATATGATAATCTGTAGGTCCATCCATGTTGCTGTAAATGGCATTATTTCATTCTTTTTTACGGCCAATATTCCAGTGTGTGTGTGTGTGTGTGTGTGATGCGTGTATGTGTGTATGTGTGTATATATATATACACACATACACGCATCACACATCACACACCACATCATCCTTATCCATTCATCTATCGATGGACATTTAGGTTGTTTCCATGTCTTGGCTACTGTAAATAGTGCTGCTGTGAACATGTAGCTTTTCAAATCATAGTTTTTGTCTTTTCCAGATATATGCCCAGAAGTAGGATTGCTGGATCATATGGTAATGCTATTTTTAGTTTTTTAATGAACATCCATACTGTTCTCCATAGTGGCTGCACCAGTTTACATTCCCACCAACAGTGTAAGAGGATTCCCTTTTCTCCACACCCTCTCCAGCTTATTATTTGTAGATATTTTGATAATGGCCATTCTGACCAGTGTGAGCTGGTATCTCATTGTAGTTTTTATTTGCATTTCTCTGATAATTTGTGATGTTGAGCATCTTTTCATGTGCCTGTAGCCATCTGTGTATCTTCTTTGGAGAAACGTCTATTTAGGTCTTCTGCCCATTTTTTGATGGGTTGTTTTATAAGTTCTTTGTATATTTTGGAAATGAATCCCTTGTCGGTCGCATCATTTGCAAATATTTTCTCCTATTCTGTAAGTTGTCTTTTTGTTTTATGGTTTCCTTTGCTGTTCAAAAGCTTTTAAGTTTAATTAGGTCCCATTTTTTTATTTTTGCTTTTGTTTTCATTACTGTAGGAGATGGATCCAAAGAAATGTTGCTGCAATTTATGTCAGTGTGCTGCTTATGTTTTCCTCTAGGAGTTTTATAGTATCTGGTCTTACTTTTAGGTCTTTAATCCATTTTGAGTTTATTTTTGTGTATGGTGTTAGAGAACATTATAATTTCATTCTTTTACAATAGCTGTCCAGTTTACCCAGCACCACTTATTGAAGAGACAGTCTTTTCTCCATTGTATATTCTTGCCTCCTTTGTCGTAGGTTAATTGACCATAAGTGCTTGGGTTTATTTCTGGGCTTTCTATCCTGTTCCATTGATCTTTGTATCTGTTTTTGTGCTGCTACCATACTGCTTTGATTACTGCAGCTTTGCAGTATAGTCTGAAGTCAGGGAGTGTGATCCCAGCTCCATTCTTCTTTCTTAAGATTGTTTTGGCTATTTGGAGTTAGTTGACCTATCTTATACAGTTGCTGTGTGGTGTTAATGACACAAAAAGGAAGAAAATACATAGCACTGTGCCTAGTACATAGTAGGTGCTGAATAAATGATGTCAACTATTAATTGTTAATCATTATATTAGAACATCAGAGAGAAAAAAGCTATTCCTGACCATTTATTATCTCCTTATTTTATTTTCTAAGCCTAGCCATACCAGGTCCTTTTGTTTATTAAGCCCTTAGTAGCCATATTACAAACTAAACAGATGAGGGATACCTTAAATAACTGAGAACTACAGTTACAATTTTGAGGAACATGGAATCTGAAATCCAGCCAAGAACAACAACCTGATCTTTAAAGCCTCACTTACTATAGGGAATTTATAAAGAGAAAAATCAGGGAGTAAAACAAAAACAGCCAGATCTTTTTTCCAGAAAGTCATTTTAATAGGTTTAAGTCCTCTCACCCCAGAGAAGCTGGACAGAATTTCATGACCTTGACAGGCTTTGTTGTGGTAGAATTTAGGAATTATGAGGTTTAGTCTATTACAATCTGTAATAGTGAAGTAGTTCTTGCAGTTAAGAAAATAAAAGTCTCACATTTGCTTTGTTTCTGAAATGAGGCCCAACTTGCCTCAGTGAGTCTGAATTAAACCCACAAACTGGGCTTCCCTGGTGGCGCAGTGGTTGAGAGTCCGCCTGCCGATGCAGGGGACACGGGTTCGTGCCCCAGTCCGGGAAGATCTCACATGCCGTGGAGCGGCTAGGCCCGTGAGCCATGGCCGCTGGGCCTGCATGTCCGGAGCCTGTGCTCCACAACAGGAGCCTGTGTACCGCAAAAACAAAACAAAACAAAACACAAACTTCAAGGAACAGAAATAATGACTGTGAGCAAGCATCAGCTTAATGGTCATCCAGGAAGAGTCAGTGTTCTCCTCCTCCTCTCTGAAGTACTTGTTTTGACCCAGAGCCAGCCCTGGTTTGGTTTTGTTTGTTCCTGAACATAAATTGACTGTAGAAAGAATGTATAGGCTGCAAAATTTTATTCCTGGTGCTGTATAAATAATTCAAGGAAGAAGCTTTCATTTTAAGAGCTCCAGCTGTATAAAAAGAGGAAAATCTGCTCTCCCAGTATCTCCTATCATTTCTTTAAGAGACCAGCTAGGAAATGACAGAATAGACTGTTTCTTTTCAACACAGAAACCATGCCAACATTTTTTGTTTTGTTTTACATTTCACGTAATTTGGTGGATGTTGGATTTTATTTGAGTCCATTTTTTTGGCTTTTCTTGGACTGCTGTGAAGCATTCAGGTGGTTTTGTATTTTTGCTACATCTTAACTTGTTTAACTGTTGTTTTGATGTGACTTCCCTTTAAGTACAAAAATAAAACATTTTTAAAAGGAGTGGTGGAGGTCAAAGAAACAGTGATTGTATTATTTTTCATATTTGTATTATCTATATTTTACACACACAAAATCTACCTATTATGCTAAGCTTTTTCCTTGGGAAGGAACACATTTTCCATCACTTAAGCCATAAATGCATTTCCTCAGGCCCCAGAAGTCATTGGCTAAGGAAGAAAAGGTTTTCATATTTAAGTGGTCTCTCTTTGGACATAGCAGTAAAGTCTTGGTCTTGGAATCAGATTCTTTTTTAATCGACATAAACCTCCCACACTCATTAATAAACAAACAGAAATCCAGGTTCTTGTATTGAGGAACTGGATTTCATATTAAATGCTTTGGCTTTTTGTCTTTAATCTTTTTCTAGTCTTTGGGCTGAGAAACTCTTTCCTCATACAACATGAAAACAGCTATCAACAGTGTATAGCAGCATTCTTATTACAAGCCCAAACAGAAAACATCAAGGTATGTATTTCAATTTTGTAGGTTTTGATTCTTCAGACTTAAGGAAAAAAATCTCACCCCAAGCTCATTAAGGAACAGTGAATGGAAAGTTTTGTGTATTTTCCTCTCCTGCTTTGGGAAGGGGGGAGGTTGGAAGGAGGGGAAGGATATGAATATCTAGACCATACCAGGCTCAGAAACCTCAGAACTGACCATCTTCTTACATCCCCAGTGTGGACACAGCCTCCCTCATTTTTTCCTGCGGCAGAAGCTCAAGAGCTGCCTCTGACTTCTGGGAGGTCTGTAGGAAATGAGGAAAGAACTGCTTTGGATTGCGTGCTGGATTTTTAAGATGCTCCGATCAATTTCCAAAGCCCCAGTATGCACACAGTATGATGCCAGCTTAAGTGAGGGGCTCCTGCAGAAATGAACTGTGTCAAGTCTTCTTTTCACCCTTTGAAACTATGCTACTGTTTTTACAGCTATGGAGCTGAAGAGCAGCTGCCTATCTGACTCTGGTTTCTTTATCTTAGAAGTTTCCATTTTTGTCTTTCCCCTGGTAGGCTTTCATCAGGGCAGCAATGTGGCCAGACAATTAATGGAAGACTACATTATTTTCAAGGAATCAGTTTCCTCCCTCAGTCTGTTTTTCAAGTTATGCCACTGATTAAGAACTTCTGTTTCTACAAAAAGTGGAAATTCAAGAAATTCAGCTTTCAAACTACTTATATTCCCAGTATTCATCTTTGTAAGTAGTCGTCATTGACTATTATGGCTTCTTGATTCCTCACAATTGTTTATCCAGCTTGCATACCATATTCATCTAATCCATTTGCATTTTCATATGTGATTACAGGTATTTATGATATATTCGATTTAAGAAAGAAAATGGGAAACATAGGCAAATGTTTCATCAGTCTTCAGTTTTAAAGAGCAAGTCAACAAATACAAAGGAAAATATTAATCCAAATATGTGAGAAATTTAACATTTTCTTCTCTCTATATATTTTTTCTTTCTTAACAGAAAACATGGATTGCACAATTAACAGCAGCAATCTCTTGCTTCACCAAGAGTCAGGAAACCAAGATGATGTCCATATTCACTTTGCCTGCAGAATCCTCGGAAATTTAAGGACCCAAAACAAGTGGCACACCTTTTTACACGTTGGGGATTAAGGTATTCTTTCATTCAAACTTGTAACACTTACCTAGTGATGAGCTAAAAGAAAATGTGCATTTTAAAGAAGTTCCAGAATTTAAGCTAGGAAATTCCTCAGCGTAGAGTAATAATGGCTGCAACAAATTTGAACCAGAAGGAATTTCTTGGTAAGTGTATACATGCTGATATCCAGACTACGTTATAATGCTTCAGTCAGGCTTGCAAGAGGGGTGAGGGAAGTATGATGCTATTATAATTCGTAAAAGGTGAATGATCAGGTAAATGCAGTATCAGGAGGAAAACAATGCCCACTGCTTGCATCTGATATGAATTCTAGCATCTTACTTTGTGTGTATCTGTAATGAAACCAAGTTTCCTACATGACTTATAAATCAGCCTTACTGCTCTACAGTCCTACCTCATACAAAGCTTGATTGCTCTTTTAACATACTAAGCAATGAATAATAAGGTCTCCATCTTAGTAGCAGTTTTTAAATTCCTAGTCTCCAACAGTTTATTTATCTCAGGTATACTTTATATAACTCTTAACATGGAAGGAGAAAATCCCAAAGACTAAATTCCATTGTTTTAAGAAAGAAAAAGCAAATATCTGTTCCAGTTTCACCAGTTAACAGTTTTACTTGGGAAATTTCATAGAAATAGTAGGATATCTTTCTCTAAATCTCACTTTTTGAAGAACAGTGGAGTTTGTCATAAAACTTCTTTCTGGTTTTGAGTGTGTGTGTGTGTGTGTGTGTGTGTGAGAGGGAGAGAGAGAGAGAGAGAGAGAGAGAGAGAGAGAGAGAGAGAGAGAGAGAGAGAGGGGCACAGTACAGTTACTTCGTCTTATTTGGCAGGACTTGAAACATCATTAGAATTTCTTAAGAAAGAGAGCTTGAACTATTATCATGGTGGAATATACTATTAACTACATGTAAGGAACTAGTTCTTATAGTCAGATTATATCAAAAGGAAATCCACAGATTTCAATTTCAGACATGGTACCTTTTGCAGTTTCCAAAATGGAAGTAGTAAATTTATCAACTTGGACTGCAAGACAAATTATACCTTAACTGATCTCCTTAAGCTGGAGAATGGGATAGAAAGGATGATGCTTGGGGAAGTCACATGCACAGTTAATTCTTTGAGAAAAATGTGATTTCACCATGTAAACCAGGCAGTATAGACAAGTGCAGCATAACAGTTATTTTCAAGGGCCAAGCACCATTAGAATGGAGGGTCACAGCCCATGTATAATAATGTCATATTTATTAGGAGTAAGTGAAAATGAAAGGAAAATCAGGAAGGCAGTAACTATGGTCAATGCCTAAGAATAAATGAGAAAAAAAAGGCAAAGTACAGGAGAACAAACTTCAAGTGAGTTCTTAGAGATGAAAAATATGTACTTTTTTAGAAAAAAGTTAACAATTTCTTGCAAGGATTTCTAGATATCAGCCAACTTAGGAAAAGGGCAATGGACTAGGTGATCTCCCAAGATTCCTTTTAGTCTGAGTCCAGTAAACATATATTTGTTTATATGTATAAAACTATTTTCTCCCTTAAATCTCATTAAAGGAAGAAAAAGACTGACTAAATTAACATGTAAATTTAATTAGTTAAGATGTAAAACAGCTTTTACAAAGAAATATTAGCACTTCTGTGTTCACTGCAGCACTAGTCACAATAGCCAAGATATGGAAAAAACCTTAATGTTCACCAACAGATGAGTGGATAAAGAAACTCTGGTACGTACATACAATGGAATTCTATTCAGCCTTGAAAAAGAAGGAACTTCTGCAATATGAAACAACATAGATGAACCTTGAGGACATTATGCTAAGGGAAATAAGTCAGTCACAGAAAGACAAATACTGCATGATTCCACTTATATGAGATTTCTAAAATACTCAAATTCATAGAATCAAAAAGAGTGGAATGGTAGTTGCCAGAGGCTGGGGGTAGGGGGAAATGGGGAGTTACTAATCAATGGGCATAAAGTTTCAGTTAAGCAAAATGAGTAAGCTCGGGAGATCTGCTGTACTGTACACTTTTACAAGAGTTGTCAAGAGGGTAGATCTCATGTTAACTGTTCTTACCACAATAAGATAAAACTTAAAAGAATATACTATGTATTTAAAGTGAAATTCTATAAAGCTCACAAAAGAGCATATCTAATATATAATATATTAAGTGCTTGAGGATATACATGTTATTGTCTTCAGAGGGAAACACAGAGTAAAATGAAAAATCCCTTCTGGAACTTTGGTTCCCAGGGGGAAAAAAAAAATCAGTAAAAAGCAATGGTACATTGAGCCTTTAAATGGTCACCTGGGTATTAAATGTACAATGAAAGAAGAGATTAATATTGTTTAATATTTTTTAGTTTTGTTATTTTTCTCAATAATGAATGAAATGAAAAGGGGCTGTCTCGAGCAAAATAGCATTAGTAATTTCTCTTGAAATATGAACTTAATTACTATTCTTAGTTGAACATTAAAGCACACCCATTGTGAGGTTGGGCTTGACATATATATATACACTATTAATACTATCTAGAAAATAGATAACTGAGAACCTACTGTATAGCACAGGGAACTCTATTCAGTGCTCTGTGGTGACCTAAATGGGAAGAAAATCCAAAAAGGGATATATGTATACATATAGCTGATTCACTTTGCTGTACACTAGAAACTAACAACATTGTAAAGCAACTATACTCCAATAAAAATTAATTTAAAATAATAAAGCACACCCATTGTCTATATCCAAGTGCAAAGTTCTAAATCTGTAAATAAATTAATGTAAAATGGCTAATTTTTTAAATAGACAAAATAATTTAGTCACAGAATATACTAGAAATTATTTTTTAATATCTTTAGCATATTTTTTAAAAAAGCAACAATTCAATAAAGGATTCTTCCATTGTTCTTTATACAGATTCAAATGTTATATAATTTATCAGTTACATTTATAATCAATAACCTTCCACTCACTGAGTTTAGAAACCACAGTATTTACTGAGCTAAACTCTCTCACAAATAAGGCACAACTACATGATCACAAGTAGTAAACAACACAATGAATCCAAAAACTAAACAAAATATTCATGCAAAAGTATCTACAGAAGTTATGAATATATGATCCAGTTCAAGAAGTACAGAATGTCATATACATAACTGCATCATGTTACAGTAAATTCACTACTTCTACAGGGAGAGGACCTAGCTATTTCCAATTCTGCTTTATACAATTTTACATAAATTTAGTAAGTTTATGCACAGTATTCACATTTGCAACAATAACTGATCATTAAAATTCAGGCAAAGGGCAATTAAGACAATAATGTGTGGTACATTATATAATTACAGAATACCATTCATCAAGCTCTTGTCTAGGAATACTAAATTGATGGCACGTTTAAATTTTGTGGATCAAATCATCCATGGTTTCATAGCCAAAGTGCATTTAAAAAAAACTGCTGTAGTCAAATAGGTCATGAATATCAAAATATATGATCATAATTTGCTTTCCACTTAAAAGCTAAACATCTTTATGCAAATGCAAGGTTAAAAAAAAGTGGCTTTTAAGTTCCCAAAACTATAAAATAATCATAAAGCCTCTTCAAGAGAGATGGGGAACTAACAAATTTGGCAGTTACTATGTAACACTACTATGAAGAAACTATTAAACTAGCTAATTCCACATTAAGAGGTAGTTGAACAAAATTACACACTGCATTGAGGTTGTTGTGTTTATTTCCCTCTTTTCTTCAAAATAAACAAATCCTATACCAGCAGCTTTGTCTTCTTTCTACTAAAAATTCTGTAGGTGTAGGTGTAGTTTATTGTACACTAACCCAGCAAGACTTGATTTTAACTCACATTTCTGTGCTTGGGTTTAGAATTTACTAACAGGTGATGCCAATAGGCTTTGCATTAGAGCTGAGAGCTGGGACTCCATACGTGCCAGCTCTAAATCACTGACAAATAGTACCAGCAGACATCTAAAATGTCGAACCAGTAAGCACTCAGAAGATGACTTTTTAATTAAAAGAAACAGAAAACCCTTTAATTTTTGTTTCCAAAACACCTTATTGGTGAGATTAATAGCAAAATATTGTTTCATTTCTAAATATAATAGCCTAATTATTTGGGGCCTAGGAAGTGAGATTAGCTAGATGAAGAGTAGAAAATCACTCAAATACATATGGTTATATTTGTTGTCCCCACAATTTTTTATGAATATGTGGGTGGGGGGACAAGACAGGAATAGGCCTTCAGTGCACCCAACTGGGAGATGAGTGAACAAATATTCTAAGCCAGAAGAATTCCCGTGAAGTTTCATATCATAAAAAAATAATAACAATAGTGCTGTGAATGTTTTTCCAACATGCTTATTAATTTACTTATAAGTACAGAATTAAGACTATTTGAAAGAATTTATATGAAAATGCATAAATAATTTTAGCTCAATTTTTATTATCCAACTTATTTTTAATAAAGATCCACTGTATTTCTTCATTCTATACGCTCAAGGATATATGTTTATTTGAGTCCAGGGACTCAATCAGGGTCCTTAGTAGCTACTGACAACAGAGTTTACTTAAATGGGTTTTTTAAATAATTAAATGAATATATGGCAATCTCTTTGTTTGTATACATTATAGGAAGAGCATAAACATAATTTCAGCATGATATTTGAAAGCAAGTGTACATTATAAACTATGTATTATAAATGAAATATTAGCTCCCATCCTTCCCTATTACCAAATGATTGCACTGAATGAATATATAGCTTTACTTTCTTCAGAGTAATAAACCAATATTAATGAGTTCTCTCTTCAGATGTTCTCCAATTTTCCAAATTAATAAGACTGATAAAGTTCAATTCCATTGTTCAGCATCCAAATAAGCTAATTTTTAATTACCCTCAATTTGCCAGTCTGTTTCAGTTCTAGTTATAATTTGGGGATTCCTAAATACATCTGTTTTTGGCGATACTCTATTATCCAACTGTTATTTCAAGGTAATTTCATAGCATTATTTTTGCAGAGTAAACAGATACACAGTTGATATGGAACCCCAAATTCAGAACCTTTTAAAATTTAAGTCAAATTTAAAACTTAAAAAATTTCTTCCCTATTAGGTAAGAAGAGAATATAAAGCAGAAAATATAAAGCAGAATATTTAATGTCTCCTTACCATTTTGTATTTGTTTTCACAGATAAGACTATAGCAATATCAGTTACTAGCTTTAAGATGCAAAATCTATAAAACAAAAAAAAAAGATGCAAAATCTATAAAACAATTACAGTGAAGCTGAGCTATGCTTGAGAAGGTTAAACCAAATTACCTTGAAAAAAGCAGATCCATTAAAAAAGCAAATTCAGATTCTTGAAGATGCTGGAGAGACAAAATGAGGATATAAAATGAAGGCTAATCTCAGAAGACTTCCCACTTAAACAGAGAATACAAGCATTATACAACTTCTATTATTCACCTTCCAACTGGGGATGAGGGTGGGAAGTTTTGTAGGATTCTTAAGACTACGTGGGAGTTTAAAAATGAGATAGAAAAAGACAAAAAGAAAAATTAACCCTAATCTTTAAAATACAACCCGAGGATAACCATAAAATAATTTTCCAGAGGTTTTCATAAAATCCACCCAAGAGAATTTAATCAGTATTGTTAAAATAAAAACCATGTTTGAATTCATAGTTAATATTTAAATATAATCTGTATTTGGAACACTTGAGTAGTAAATTTGTAACATAACAATGCAACTGAGCTATGGACCTGTGTATAAGGGAAAAAAAGCTTTATAGTTCTATGCATTTCACAATGAGAATATTTAATATAATGTGTTATTGTGCAACATAGCTGATATGGTAACATCACCCATGTACATTTCTTGATACTATATGTGGGAGAAAGAAGTAAGCTATGGAAGTGCATTCATGTCATTTCTGAACAATGAAATTATATTTAAAAAAATACATTGCTATTTTCCGTCCAAAATTCATTTCCATCCAAAATTTATTTACATTTCATTGGCTACTTCTAAACTTGGCATGAAAGCTATTCCAGGGTAAATGGAAAAAAGTAATGAAAGATGGGCTTGAGTCTCACAAAAATAGAAGAGTTTTACTTGATAACATTCCAAAATATATGAATTCTAATTTGGTTTAGTATTGCAACCACTGTCCAAACCGAATAGTAGTAGTCCAAGATATCTATTAAGTGTATTATTAAAAATCTAATGTTAGTGTAATATTACTCTGAAGTTGTGATAACCCATTATCCTTGCAAGTCATTGAAACATGCATCACAGACACGAACAGGCTTCTTGGAAGAAGGAGTTAAGGCATTTTTGGCTGAACACTCAGCACAGAAGATATTTCCACATTGTCTGCAGTGATGCTGTAAATGACAAAAATTAAACATTTTTAAGCATAAAAACTACCAAAAGTATTATGAGACTACAAGAATACAGCAAACTTCACTGTGAAGGTATACTAACTTTCAAGTGATTAGCATTTAATAATATAAAATCTCAGTATGTCGATTTAATCCCTTAGTTAATTTGAATGCTTCCTATTTAATCAGATACTGTACTAAACATTTAATATGGAATTTATCTTGGAATTCTCAGAAGAACCTTAGGAGGCATTTTAATGCCTTAATAAAGTGCTTAATAAAGCACTTCTATCAGGTGAAAATTATTCCTATTTACAAAATGTTTCAGGCATAATTTCTTCAATAGGAATATAAACTTGAAACATCACATAATGGCATTATTTAAAATGATTTTTTTTTTTTTTTTTTTTTTTTGCGGTACGTGGGCCTCTCACTGTTGTGGCCTCTCCCGTTGCGGAGCACAGGCTCCGGACGCTTAGGCTCAGCGGCCATGGCTCATGGGCCCAGCCACTCCGCGGTATGTGGGATCTTCCCGGACCGGGGCACGAACCCGTGTCCCCTGCATTGGCAGGCGGACTCTCAACCACTGCGCCACCAGGGAAGCCCTAAAATGATTTTTTTATCTCTGCTTTTTTTCCTTTAAGGGAACCCTATGATGACTAAAACATGAGTTTAATACTGATGCACTGGTTCAGAAAATGATTATCCAAGAGAGTAACTCAGTAGGAAGGTAATAACTGAATTTAAAACTAAAATAGAAACACACTAACCAGAAACAAGATTTCATGAAACTTAATTCTATGTAGTTGTAAATTAAAGTTAATAAATGGCAAAACTTTTAAAATCTGTCAAATGCAGGACAATTTCGATGGTTAAAACATTGTCACTGAGAAATAAAATCAAGAACCACAGGAATATAACAAAACCATTTACCCGTCTCACGGTTACTGAAAAGCCTTTCCCACAGGCCATACAGTTTTGTACTTCATTGTCTTCAGCCCACTTTCTATTCAACGCTTGTGTATGTTTGATCTATTCAAAAAAAAAATACATTATAATGTTCAGTGCTGTAAAGAATGATAATTTCTAAGTTGGTGGCCAAGTTTTAAAATGGATAAAATTTTAAAAATCAGAAATACTTTGGTCAACTTCCATTATCAAAAGTTGTTACATAATTAAGTCTGAATGACAATAAATAAATAAAGCAAAGCAAGTTTTATACCTCAAAGGCATTGGTAATTTCTAACCTTTGGTGATTTCCCATTCATTCTAACCCTAAGGATCAATCCTTCCTTGGAACTCTGAGCACATAATCAGATCACTTCTTTATCACATAGCAACTCATTTATTCCTTTGTGCTCTTCCCAATAATGACAATTCATGAATGATGTGGCTCTCTAATCATTGGGGTCTCAGATTAAGTTCTTTAAATCTTATATTTAATTACCTGTAACACCTGCAATACTGCTACACAGGCAGTAGCCATTCAAAAGTATTATTAAATATGAGATTTTTTTTAAATGCTGAAAATATGCTTTTCACTAAGAGGTAAATTCTAGACTAAAAAACTGCCTCATACACCAGGTGACTCACTTGAAGGGACTGATTCTCTCTGCCCAGTTCCTGCACTGCTGCAGTTGTATTATCCAGCTTTCTTTGCAATTCTAGTACTTTGGTTTGAAGCTTTTCTATTTCACCTTCTCCTTTAAGACACCTGAAATAGATTGCAAAAACAATTCATTTTTAAAAAATCATTAAAGACCCTCTCTGAACACAGATAATGAACTACTTTAGTAACTTTAAACATAATACATTAATTTCAACTCTGTTGTAAGAGTTAATTTTTAAATGGCTACTTAAATACCTGCAGGAGCACTTTTCTCAAGACTTCTATTTTTTTAAATGTGGAGTACAACAACCTTTTTATCACTTAGCATGGAAATAAACTAATTTTAATAGACATCAACCACCTTTCTAGTAGTGCCCTCCTTTCATCTTGATTATTTTGAACCGTTGCTTCCAATACTGCAATTTCACCCCGTAAGTCGTCCGTCTGTTTCTCAAGCTCACTGACTCTCCGTTGACTGGACTGCCACTCCTTCTTTATGGTGCCCAAGTTTTCATTTAATGCTGTAATCTGCATGGTAAGTTTAGTCTCATTTTCTTCATGCTGCTTCATTCCTACTTCTTTTTCTTTTATTTCGGAAAGCTGAGAAAAGGAAAAACAGTGGGTAAAAAACCTATTACAAAAGTAGTGCAAAATTTAAGTTAGTTGCTGAACTTTAAATATTGGCAACATAAATAATAACTTCTTCAGGGAAGAAGGCACTGATAAAACTGATTCCACAAACATCTGTGTAGTTTGAACTGACAATGGTCATAACATTGAAATGGTGGTCAGCAAGCCTCTTATAAGATCAAACTAAAGTAAAGCAATTTGAGATTTTCCTTTTTTCCACTAGAACAGGGGAAGAACACATAGTTAGGGATAGCAAGGTGCCCTGGAGATAGAGCTGGCATTTTCTTATGTCTCAAATTCCAAATGCATCCTTTTGTCTCTATCAACCTGCCAAAAAAACAGAACTTCAAATCACTGTGTGAACTTGAAATTGCAGTTCTTCAATGAAAACATTCAGCAGTCAATTTATCTGGGGATATCTGGACTTAATTCAACAGAGGAAAGCCAGATGCTTCCCATTTGGCATGCACAAGTTAGGGAAGGAAAAGTAGACTTTGGTCATTGTAATTCCAAACTGAAGTTTCCGTTCCCTCTTATCAACATTCAGTTTGACCAAACAAATGAGTTTAACATGATTAGCATTCATGCCATTTACCTCAATCTACATAGTTATAGGTTTGTTTGTTTTTCTGGCACTAAAAGTGCCCCCCCATCATGTTTTATTGAATTTTCACTTATATAAACCAAAATATAATCACAGAATAAAATATTTCCAATCACATGTCAGCTATTTAGACAAATCAGATCTCTTGTCTTAAATCAAAAATTAAATGTTAGGTGAGCATTTGAATCATAATTTTTAAGTAGAAAAACCCTCTCTTACTGGATTAATTTACAAAATCAATTAAAAAACACACCTCCCACCACTAACTTACCAGTTTAGCTTCCTTCTCCATAAATTCTTTCTTCAGCTCATCTTCTTCCTTTTTCATCTGCTCTTTTAGCATTTGCTGGGCTTTCTTCTCCTGTTCAAGGGTTGCCTTTAGGGAATCTACTTTCCCTTGAAGCTCTAATTTCTGCTGAATCAAAAGCTGTTTGGCATCCTTGAGATTTGTTACCTCCTATGAGAAAGTGAGGCCAAAATAAACCATCCTTTATAGTAAAAAAAAAAATGTAGCTGAAATTTATGCAACTTATTACAATATAAACAAAGAGTTTTAGCCTCTTACAAGAGTCTTAAAGTTCAGTATTTCAAACAGTTGATTAAAAAGGTGAAATATTATGTACTTCCTCCTCAACAATCATTTAAATTCAAGTGATGCTTTGCATGCATATGTTTTGATTAAATTATGTGAAAATTTTCTACACCTTATTTTCCCTTTCTTCATTTAGGAAGCATTTATTGGTTCAACATTTAGGCATCACACACTGTGTCACGTTCTAGGGATATATATATAAAGATGAATTATATACATTCCCTGCTTTAAGGAAGTCACAGTCTGGAAGAACATAATGACATAAAGAGGTAAGTAATTATAAAGCAAAATGGCAAGTATACTGATAGACATAAGAGGTATTATGAGAGCACTCAAGGGAAAATCCAACCTTTCTCTAAGAAAATGACATTTTACAAACACTTTACAAAGCAAATTATAAGCAGTTAATTTTTTCAGGTGGCATGCCAGTCATGCTAATGATAGGAAAAATGTTCTAAACAACAGATTATTAAAGGATTTTAGGAAAAAAAACGATTAAAAAACAATCCCTTAAAATCTTAATTCTAAACTCTTACATATTTTGAAGTTTACTATCTGTAAGCATAACGGATAGCTCTGTCGATTATCACCTCAATAAAATCTAAACTTTTAGGGTTACTTTGCTTTATTCAGTAATTTGAAAACAAAGGTAACATAATTTCAATATGTGTATAGATATTATGCAACACGAGCACTGTGAGAGCGAGAGTATTTGTCAAAAAACAGCAAAACAATGTGCCTGGCACATAGTATGTCCTAAAATAAATAAATAAAATAAATATATATACACAAATCTTTTTATCAACACTAATACAATACAAAAGGAAAAACAATGATTATCTTCACATACCTTTATGCTTTCTTGCTTGTGAGACTTGAGTTCTTCACTCAATTTAGCAATTTCTTTTTCTTGTCTACACTTAATTTCCTCTATCTCTGCCAATTTACATTTTTCATTTACTAGTTCTTTTTCTTTCAGTGACTATTGAAAAAATGATTTATTAAAAAAGTTTTAAAGTAAATACTTAAAAGTAATATAACAAAAATGACTGCTACTATTTATGACTGTCTCTGCCCCTTCCACCTTAGTTAACTTGAGCAAATTATTTACCTTCTCTTGCCTCTGTGTCCTTATTTATACAATATGAACAAAAAGATCATTATAAGGATTAAATAGTTACAGTAACTATTAAAATTAATAGTGCCTGGCTAAAGTTTAGCTAAAACTACCATCTCATGCTTATTATCATCATCACTATCTTTATATAGGGCGCCTAGGGAGGAGGAGTATACATTATCTAATCTCTATGCCAGGTAGCTCTTTTTAATCATTTTATAGGTAAAGGAACAAAGACTTAGAGCAGTTAAATAAGCTATTAAAAGTAGAACCATAAAACTAAAACAAGATCTGCCTGATCTAAAACCCTTGTAATTAAAGGCCTCTAAACTATAGTTCTGTCAGAATTTTCTAACCTTGAGGCACAAATCATAAATTTCATGCCAGCCTCACCAGCGCCATCACTACAAAAACATCCACCAATTTTTAAAAATAATTCAGAGGTAATTCCCTGGCGGTCCAGTGGTTAGAACTCCGTGCTCTCACTGGCAAGGGCCTGGGTTTGATCCTTGGTCAGAGCACTAAGATCCCACAAGCCACACAGTGCAGCAAAAAATAAAAAAACACATAATTCAGGAACTGCACAAATAAAATATACCAAGAACTTCAGGAACTGTACACTTCAGAATAATATCAGCTGATGGAAATATAAAATTTCAATTATGAAACCAAAAACTGTTTCCTAGAATTTGAATTTCTCATTCATATAAAATTTTAACTGATCTTTAAACGTACTGGTCATAATACAATGCTTTCAACTTTATAACTTAGCATCATTTATATAAAATACACCCCTACTTACCTTTAGAAAAAGCTGGTTCTTAATTTTAAATACTAAGATTCTAGATTTAGTCAGAAAATAAAATACCTTTTCTTTCTGTATATCCTGTAGTGCTTTACTCTGTTCCTTCAATTGCTGTTCTTTCTTTGCTAAATCTTGCTCCAAAGTAGCCTTGGTGGTCTTCAGTTCTTGAATCAATTTATTTTGGTTTCCAATTTGATTTCTATTTGAAATCAAGTCCTCCTGTGCTAGAGAAAGCTTCTCTTCTACAGACTTATAAAAACAATTTCCCCAAATTATTATGTCATTTTTTGGCAAATTTCAACAGAAACATAATAGTTAACAGTTATACATAAGTTATGCATAGCATAGTGGAAAGTAATATACTTTAAAAAGATAGTAAATGGGCAGAAGACCTAAACAGACATTTCTCCAAAGATATACAGATTGCCAATAAACACATGAAAGGATGCTCAACACCACTAATCATTAGAGAAATGCAAATCAGAACTACAATGAGGTATCACCTCACACCAGTCAGAATGGCCATCATCATAAAATCTACAAACAATAAATGCTGGAGAGGGTGTGGAGAAAAGGGAACCCCCTTGCACTGTTGGTGGGAATGTAAATTGATACGCCACTATGGAGAACAGTATGGAGGTCCTTAAAAAAACAGAACTACCATATGACCCAGCAATCCCACTACTGGGCATATACCCTGAGAAAACCATAATTCAAAAAGAGACATGTACCACAATGTTCATTGCAAGACTGTTTAGAATAGCCAGGACATGGAAGCAACCTAAGTGTCCATCGACAGATGAATGGATAAAGAAGATGTGGCACATATATACAATGGAGTATTACTCAGCCATAAAAAGAAACAAAATTGAGTTATTAGTGAGGTGGATGGACCTAGAGTCTGTCATACAAAGTGAAGTCAAAAAGAGAAAAACAAATACCGTATGCTAACACATATATATGGCATCTAAAAAAAATAGTTCTGATGAACCTAGGGGCAGGACAGGAATAAAGACGCAGACATAGAGAATGGACTTGAGGATATGGGGAGGGGGAAGGGTAAGCTGGGACAAAGTGAGAGAGTGGCATGGACATATATACACTACCAAATGTAAAATTGATAGTTAGTGGGAAGCAGCCACATAGCACAGGGAGATCAGGTCGGTGCTTTGTGACCACCTAGTGGGGGGGATAGGGAGGGTGGGAGGGAGACGCAAGAGGGAGGAGATATGGGGATATATGTATAGCTGATTCACTTTGTTATACAGCAGAAACTAACACAACATTGTAAAGCAATTATAACTCCAATAAAGATGTTAAAAAAGCTAAATTAAAAAAGATAGTATGTTATGCCCTTCAGTAAGATGATGTAAAAGAGAAAGAATGCTAGATAACTAACTCTCTTGCCTATGCAAAATACTTGTAGTATTTTGCATAGGCAAGTATAAAATAATAAAACGGAAGCAATTCCAAAGCTTTAGAAATAATCTGTATTTACTAGCTAAGTGATACGAAGAATATCAAATAAGTAGGAACCATATCAAACACACTCAGAGAACATATACATAATGAGAAGATATGGGGAGACATGGGAAGAAAGCAATTTAAAAAGATAGTTAAACGTGACATATATGCATACATGTTTTGTAGGATCTATGATGGCCCTTGACACGCTAAAAGGTTTATTTAATAAATAGAAAGGGATTTTTGTCTTGGGGGAAAAAATGTATTTCTAATCTGCCAACCTGATTAAGTGAACTAAAAGAGTAAAGTCAACCAGACATCTGAGGCTCTACTTCTAACAAGGCCATCACCCCCATCCTCTTAACTTCTCATCTGTGTGGTAGAAGTAGCTCTGTCAGTTAACACAGTCCATAGTTACAAACTGTTCGAAGGCCCAAATATTTCAAGAAGCTGAAGCTGGGGGAAACAGCAACTTTTTGACTCATTAGGTTTTGATTTGGAGGTGGATATGGTAACAGGTGGGGAATGGAAAATGGCAGGAACCTTGCCACTCTCAGCTGCTAAGGGAAATAACTCTAAGATGCTCTTCCACCATCTAGAAGTTGTTTATCTTTCTTATTCTGGATATACAGTTTCTTTGGAAAAAAAGGCAGAAGATACAATTCAGGAGGAATCACTGCTATCTAGGCTTGGCTACAGTAAGCATTTGATAAAGAATCGATGAAAAATAAATGAATAAATGAAAACCTTATTTAAAGGGCTTTACTTAAGCTTCCTGAAAGAGATTATTCCTTACAAATAACCCGGTTCAGAAGTCTTTTCTGATATAAATCAAATTTCCATTTTCAATAGTTTCCAGTAGAACACTAAAAACTGTAAGACTTCCTTTTTGGAAAAGACTTAAAGTCATCTAGTCCTTTACTAATCAAGCAGCTAAGTTTTAATTGAGTATACTACTAAGGTAGACAGGAGGGTAAAAGATGGTCCTGGACTTAAAGAAGCTGACCATATAGCCTGGAAAACAGAACCAGGGTATAAAATGGAAGTTGTACAGGGTATTAGAGCATTTGCTATGTGCCAAATGCACAGAAAAACGAGTGTGAGTGTATTCTCTGTGGAATGTTTAAAGAAGGCTTTGTGGGCATGTCGGAACTGACCTAAGTATCACAAAAGGTGAGAGTGATTTCATAGAAAAAGAATAAAATTTGACAAAGCCTAGCCCATGCTGTCTATAGCAATTGTAATTCGGTAACAGAGGTCCTGATCTAATGCTAAAGAATACCAACACTTGCTAGAGCCTAAAAGCAAGAACACCCCCAATCTCTGACCACAGAATTCCAAAATGCCCATGGTTTAAATAACAGCCTATAAAATTCTGAACTCACAAAATCCTAGTGACTAAATCTTTAAAGTCAAGTTCAAAATCTGCACTATTTTCTGAGCCAAGACATGTTGTTCTACCTTGCCTCTGAATATTCATCTATGTCATTCAGCAGTATACTGCCGTTTCAAATTTTCCTTTTATCTTTCTTGCTTCAGACTATATTATTTTCATCTGCTCAGCATCTTTTCCCTTGGAGAACTCCCTCTTCCATTAGATGGTTTACTGGGGCTATCTTTAACCCACCCACTGCTACTGGAATAAGCAAATCTCTGAGTATATCAAGTACCAACCCTGATCCTGAATACCCCAATCACATTATAGTAATGTAGCAAAGAAAAAGATTTTCTACACTGCTCTGTGGTAGCTATTGGTGGGTTTTGGGGGGGGGGGGGGGTCTGTTCAACAATTTTTCTCTTTTCTCTTTCAAAATAAAACTTTAAAATTTTTAGTTATTATTTTTCCTTGATGTTTGATGAAATGACATAAAGAACAGTACTAGGCTAAGAAGATTTACATTTAATTCTAAACTTTTTATCCTAGAATTTTCACTTCACTGAGGGTGCAAAATTTACAGTTAAACGCCACTTCTACCTTTCCTGGAAAACAAAGAATAGCACACAGCATAGCCAGTTTGAAATATACAGTCAACAAATTTTAGTATTTCATAAATAATCCAGCAGATGGGGCTAAAGGCATAGATCAAGCCAGCCGGTCTTGCATTCTACTGGTGTCTTGGTATACACTATCAGCCCACAGATGGCAGCCTTGACTTACGTGTCATGTTACAAGGTTCTGAACGTCTCCTTTTCTCTCTTATACATAAGGTCATATAATAGTCACTGAAGCAAAAGAATGGCTGATCCATTATTCTGGCCTATTATAAATATTATTTGAACTTTCCTAGGAATTTCTTTTTTAAAAAATTAAGTAGTTCAGATACCTGTCATTTTGGAAGGATTAACGTCCAAATATCCTATTTCATAAAAAAATAAAACAGGATATTTTGTCAATATCCTATTTTATAAAAATTTGTCAATATCCTATTTTATTAAAAAATTTCAATATCCTATTTTATATTTGTCAATATCCTATTTTATAAAAAAAATTCTAGTGAAATGATGGTAAAACAATAAAGGGCTACTGGTCTTCCCCAGTGGCATAGTGGTTAAGAATCTGCCTGCCAATGCAGAGGACATGGGTTCGAGCCCTGGTCCGGGAAGATCCCACATGCTGCAGAGCAACTAAGCCCGTGCACCACAACTACTGAGCCTGCACTCTAGAGACTTAGAGCCACAACTGCTGAGCCTGTGTGCCAACTACTGAAGCCCAAGCGCCTAGAGCCCACGCTCCGCAACAAGAGAAGCTGCCGCAATGAGAAGCCCGCGCATCGCAAGGAAGAGTACCCCCGCTCACCACAACTAGAGAAAAGCCCACGCACAGCAACGATGACCCAACACAGCCAAATTAATTAATTAATTTTTTAAAAAAAGGGCTATGAATCAGAAGAGCTGAGATCCAATCATCGTTCTGTTATTGTGCAAACACTAGGCCTGTCACTAATCAAGCAGGGCCTCAGTTTCATCCGCAAAAGGAAGCTTTGAAGAGAGAGTCTATCCATGGCCTCTCAACAGTTGTTAAACTCCACAACAGCCTTATCCCTCTGTCTTTCTCTTCTTGCCCATGTTTACATTTGAATTTTTCTTTTGTGTATAAAATTAGAACATGATGTAGCTTTCGGGCATAATAAAAATAATTGTTGGCTTAATGAAAAAAATACTGATTTAAAAGATCTAAGTCTTATTACTGTGTTATGCTCTTGGGTAAATAATACATCCATATGAAGAAAAAACGTGATTTCTACAGAACTTCTACTCAGTCATTAGGCTTCATCTTCTCTATCACCTCAGTGTCCTTGGAATTCATGCACATTCGGCATCCTTACTACTACCAGCCCGAGCTGTCACCATCCGCACTTGGACTACCACAAAGTCTCCTCTCTCATCCCAACGTTCAGCCACGTTCCCCTACAATCCATTCCTTCTCCTGCAGCCACTTATTGGCCTAAAATACAAATCCGAGCACATCCTTTCAGTGGTTCCCTCCTGCCTTTAGGATAAAGTCCAAACTCTTCCACAAACCCTCCCTGACTTGCAACAGTATTGTAAAGGAAAGCTAATAATAATTTAAAGCTACTTAGAGAATATAGGAAGTAAGACACTTTCTAAATGTCAGGTGGTATTTTTTTTAAAGAACTCTTGCTAACTGTGAACTATATATATATATATAATATCTACTGTTGGCCCTATGAAAATTCTTTTACCCAGTCTCCTGTTTCTTTGTCAGATCATTAGTCACCACTGATTCCTTCACTTCCTTGCACCCTGTACGTTTTGAAACGCCCTTTTGTTTCATATTCTCTCTCCCATTAATCTCTTCTGTTCCATCCTCTTTAACTCCAGTTCTAATCAGCTCACAGCTAGATTACTGGAGTTTATGGAGGAAGGAAGGGAGATAGCCTCTTAACTAATCTCCCCAGCAATAGTTTACGCCAGATCCAAACCAAGCTGCTATCTATAAACCAGTTCCAGGTTGTTGCCTAAATTATACCTTCTTCATTTTATTCCTCTGCTTAGACTCTTCATCCCCCCCGCAACCCAATATAAAGTCCAGTCAGTCGTCCTTGCTAGGCATCTAAGATACCTCACAGTTTGACCCCAACCTTTTTAACTTTAACTTCCAAACACAAACCAGCACTCTAGCAAGACAATTATGGTGACTGCCTCCTGGCTTTGCTGGTTCCCACTGCTGCACCTTTTCTCAAATGTGCCCCTGAGTGAACTGATCTTTCTCAGGACTCTCTGTGTATTCAAATTCTTATATCCTTCAGGACCTGGTCAAGTCCTACCTCCTTCATAAAGCCTTCCCTATAGCAGCCTATGAATAAAGTGACATAGCATATTTATGTATATTATATATAAAAATATTCTGTGATTTTCAACAGAACTTTTCAATAAGGCATTTTAAATTAAGAAACAAAAATCCAAACATAGGAAAGAATCAAAAAGCATACTATTTCACTATGACAAAAAAGAGAAATGGCCGGGGCTTCCCTCGTGGCACAGTGGTTGAGAGTCTGCCTGCCAACGCAGGGGACACGGGTTCGTGCCCCGGTCCGGGAAGATCCCATGTGCCGCAGAGCGGCGGGGCCCGGGAGCCATGGCCGCTGAGCCTGCGTGTCCGGAGCCTGTGCTCCGCAACAGGAGAGGCCACAACAGTGAGAGGCCCGCGTACCGCAAAAAAAAAAAAAAAAAAAAAAAAAAAAGGAGAAATGTCTAACTCTTCTGCGAGAGAATACAAATGTTCCATTTCACTTAGAGAATTGATACCTTAATGCTACATAAAAATTGTTTACCCTATTTCCATAGCCTTCATTTTAGTAAAAATGATACTTTAATCAAACAGTATTGCCAAGGACAGAATATCCATATATGTTTAGATAATTAAGGTTAAGTTTACTTTGAGCTATAATCTAATTTTAATCATTATGCATTCCAGTAGTCTTGGGAAGTTGACTAATATATAAAACTGAAGTTAATATTGTTTGACAAGCAACAGTAAAACTGCTTGCATTTTCACAAGTGGTTTACATTTAAAACTCCTCAGATTTTTTTTAGGGCTTCCCTGGTGGCGGTCCGCCTGCCGACGCAGGGGACGCGGGTTTGTGCCCCGGTCCGGGAGGATCCCACATGCCGCGGAGCGACTGGGCCCGTGAGCCATGGCCGCTGAGCCTGCGCGTCCGGTGCCTGTGCTCCGCAATGGGAGACGCCACAGCAGTGGGAGGCCCGCATACCGCAAAAAAATAAAAAACTCCTTAGATTTTTTTAACAGCAGTCCGTTTTAAAAGTTATTTTTTTTACATAAAGGCAGCAAAGTCCTTAGATAAGCCAATGTAGCAATTAACAATTTCCAAATTATTTCTATTAAAGATGTTATTTTTAAATGCCTGTATTTACATATATATTTTGTTATATAAAACAATTTAAAAAGCATGTTTCTCCAAATATAATAATTCAACAGAAAAGAAGCATGATATTCCACAAATACTAACATTCCTGTGCCCATTTGTGTTCAAATCAATCATTTAATGAATGTCTATAAACAACTTATTGGTTTTTATCATATAATATAGTTCACTATACCTTAAGATCTTGCCTTGTGGCAAGAAGTTCAGATTCCTTCCCATAGAAATCAGACTGAAGCTGTTTTAGACTTTCCTGACTTTTTTCATAGGTATTTTGTAACAATGATATTTTCTGTTTCTCTGCTGCAAGTTCCTGTGCTGCTTGTGTTGACTGCTGCTGTAGTTTATTCTCAAGTTCTGTCTGAAACATACAATAGTTTTTTAAAACAGTATGCATACCAAAAACCAGTTACAAATATAGAATGAAATCCACACAACTAAGATTCCTAAGAACAAACTGAATTGTAGTTATGCCCTAAAATTCTACTTTAATAAAGTGTAACTTACCTTATAGTTACAAAATTAAAGAATTACAAAATTCAACAAGTCCTAATTTAAAAGACAAAAAATGAAACAGCAATTAAATAAAGAAAAAAGAATTTCACTGAGAATCCCAAGTACCAAGGTCTCAGGAGACTGAAAGTAACAACTACATTCTGATGCATGCTTTAAAAAATGATATAATTTAAGGTTGAACTATGGGAAATTTCTACACGAAGTAATTAAAAAGCCATTACTAAGTTGAAGTATACTGTTTCTACTCCTTGAAATTCAAGAATAACAAGAAATTTCTACAGGTCATCTTTATTAACATCAAGGCAGAAGAAGAGAAGAAAATGTTGCAAAGGTGCAACTCCTCTAAACTCTAAACCTTCAGTCTTTAAGAAGGTTCAGGAGATATGCATAAACTATGACATAAATAAAATATATGTAAGCATAGCATGAAATGCAGCACTTGGCTTTTAAAATAAATACACTTCAATGAAACTGCTGTTGAAGTCATCAGCGACCCCCTTGTTCCAAAATCCAATATTCATGTCCTTGTCCACATCTCATTGAACATCCCAGCAGTCCTTCAAACAGTTGATGATGCCCCCTCCTAAAAACATTCTTCAACCTGGTTTCCAGGACATCTTGTGTTTTAGGTTCTCCTCCTACCTCACTGGTCATTCCATCTTAAAATCTTTTACTAGCTCCTCTCTTGTTTGATCTCTCAATACTGTGTGACCCCAGGGTTCAGTCTCTAGCCCTCTTTTATTCTATATACAGTCTCTATTTAGAAGATCCCAACTAGACCCATTTTTATTAAGAATATAGATATAAAGTACTGTAGTTTACAGCTAGGCCTTGAAATATCTTTTTTAGGATCTGTTAGGAATAAGACTGATATTGTATTGTGTGTAAACTGCACAATGTGGAAAGCAGATATATCTGTGCAAAATCTTTGCCTCTGTGCTGTCAGTGTGATGTGGTTTCTGCATGGTTATATATTACTAGTGATTTTATCAAAACTTCTAAAACTTAAATTACATGGTAAAAGATCTGTAAGAGGCTGCCTAAGTGTTAGTTGGCACATAAAGATAATTGTAGAAGTTGAAGACATGATTGCTATATTTCAATGTTTATTCCCACTCAACATATTGCCTTCTAAGCTTTCTTTTTTTGTTCAAAGCATGATCTTAAATATATGTTTAAGTTAATGGACGTAACGCAGGGTTCCTACACTGTATTGGCGTATGTTGGTGGCCCTCTGTGCCCTAGATATATGCACACAGGGTGCAATTAAAAAGCTACAAAGTGAAAGTTGGTTTGGATCCTCTTCATTTCATTTGTTTAGCTTTTCTGTTATTTTTCTCTACTTACAAGTATTCCTGTGAATAAATCCTTGTTAAGTTAAATATTTTAAAAAATATTGTTTATTTACAATTGACTCCTGAATTTATGTCTCTAGCTCCAACCTCTCTGCCTGAACTCTGGGCTCATTATATCCAAGTACTTCCCTGACATCTTCACTTGAGTGATTGATAGATATCTATCTCAAGTAGAAATCTTGATCCCTGACAGCAACCCTGCTCCTCAAAAACATGCTACTTCCCCCAGTAAATATGGCCATCTATCCACTTGTACAAGCCACAAACCTAGAATTATTCTAGACTCCTCTTTCCATCATCTCTCACCATCTAACCTATCAGCAAGTCCTGATGACTCAGCTTACAAAAGATATTCCCAAATCATCCACTGCTAACACTTTAGTTCATGCCAGCATCTTGTACTTTCTAGACTACTGCAATAGTTTTTCAATGCCTTTCCTGCTTGCTCCTTTATGTCCCTTTAGTCAGATCCCATCATTCTCTGCTCAAAAATCTCCTAATCGATTCTAATTATCCTTTGAACAAAATACATCATTGTTATCTTCAAGATATATAATCTTCAAGATTATAATCTTCAAGTTTCTATGTTTATGCCTTTACCCCTGTCTACTTCTCTGAGCTCATCGCATATTACTCTTCCTCTCTCCACTATACTTAACTTATACTGGTCTCCGTTTTTAGAAAATACCAAGCTTGTTCTAGCCTTAAGATCTTTGCATTAGTTGTCCCGCCCCGACCACTATATGGACAGCTCTTGTATTTCATGTTATCAGCTCAAATCTCTTCAGAGGGGCTTCTTTGATCACTCAACCTTTTAGTAGGACTCTGTCCCATCACTGTCTTTCACATCACCCTGTTTAAGTTTCTTCCCCCCAAGAAAGTTTAAGTCCATGAGAATAGGTTCCTTGTCTGTTCACAGCTACACCTCCAACACCTAGAACTGTGTCCGTGGCACAGAATAGGTGCCTAGTAATGTTTCTCGAATGAATAAATGACAAACAGATGGGAGGTGGACAAATAGAGCCCACGACATCCATTAAGAGACTCTTATAATAGTCCACATAAGAGAAAAAAATAGCCTAGACTAAGACTGTGGAAGTTGGGAAATAAGAAAAGGGGATAGATTCAAGAGAGCTAGGAAGCAGATTGCCAGGAGGCAGTGCTAACTGCCTACAGAGGAAAGGGGGCTCATCACCACACACATTATCTGATAACATCCCACATTACCTCCAATTTAGAGTCTTCACAATGAAGAATTCCTGGACATTGTTTTTCGTGTTGAAGACTACACTGCATTTTTTTTTTTTTGGTAGAATACTACTTCTTTTCTTTAACATTTTCCCCCCCACAATCTAGTTTTCTTTCTCTTCAATCACCTTTATGGCTCAAATAAGCCCTCTACAAAGTCTCAACACTGATCATAATTGCCCTCTGGGTTCATATTTGGGCCTTCATTTTACTTACTCTAAATGACAGGCTGATTCATTCATTCATTTTTTAAAAAATCATTGATAGCTTATTTGTTAGAAAACACAGTTCTCTGACTTTGAGGGATTCAAATCTATTAGTGGTTAAGTTAAATAAAAGAAAATAAAAAAATAAAAAGATCAATGTAACAGCTTGATAATGGGTTTAACAGAAGTAAACCCAAAGTTCCAAAGGAGAATACAGGAGGGTCAATCATTTACAATTTATCCTTCACAAGCTTATCAGTTTTTGCTCTAAAACAGGTCTGACTACATTTCTCCCTTCTAAAGATTTTTACCTTTAGTCTTCCAATATTAAAAATTTAAAGTGGAAACAACTATACAATATCTACTGTGATCTGATTTCATCCAATTCTGTAGCGTTATCTCCCCTCACTTCTCCACTTACGAGGTATTCCAATAGCAAATCTTCTATAACGACATTTTTTTTAAGTTTTGCAAACTTTGCTAATATTGTTTCCTCTCCTTTGAAATATCTAATTTCCTCTTTTGTTTAATCTTTCAAAATTAGTATAGTCTTCAAAGACACAGTTCAAATGCTAGCTCCTCTAGAAAGCCAGTCAAAATTTCCATTAAGTTCTAATTTTTCTCATTCTCCTTTCTACTAGTTTTCTTTTTCCCTACATACCTGATTCCTCATTAAATTATAGGCTACTTGAGAATAGGGGCCATATCCTATTCATTCTGTATTCCCACATTAGGTTTCAAATAAGGTTGGTACAGGAACTGATGACTTATATAGCCTTGCTGGATTTACCTGTGACTTCCAAACAATCACAATCACATTAAAAAAGTGTATGTATATGTGTGTTTCATATAGATAGATAGATGTAGATATAGATATATATGGGGTGTGTGTTGTGTGTGTGTACTCATACACATCTATACCCATTTAAACTTTATCCTTGTTTTTCCTATTTCACTGTGGCCCAGTGAAAAGTTTCCGGAGACCATCACTGTATGGTTTACCAGGCAAAATGACACTCTTAGATCATAGTTTGTTACACTTATATATAATATCCAACAACTATTTTGCTTCCACATGGCACTGGGCACACACAGTACTAGGTACTTTAAATACATTATCGCAATCTTTTTTTTTTAATAGATCTTTATTGAAGTATAATTGCTTCAAATTATCTCAACCTTTACAACTCTATGACCCTACTTTGTTTAGTCCAGAAAGATGGATCACTTTCCTGTGACCATAAACCTAACGTGTGTCACACAGAATTTAAATTCAAATTTGCCTGCCTCTAAAATTTATCTTCTTTCCATGATAGTACACTGCTCCTCAATAAAACTAAACAATTCTTGCCTTTCAGTGATTCTCTAGGTAACTCCAAATCCCAAGTCTAATTTACAGAGACTGGCTATCTACCCAACACTCCCCCAAAATGCTGTCCTCCCCGAGGTTAAAGGTGTTCCTTTTTCTAGCATTCATCCACTGACACAAGTGAACTACTGCTATGAATGTTTGTGACACCCCCTCCCCCCGACAAATTCTTGTTGAAGCCTAGATCAAATGTGATGGTATTTGGATGTGGAGTCTTTGGGAGGTCATGAGGGTGGAGCCCTCGTGAATGGGATTAGTGCCCTTATAAGAAGAAACACAAGAGATAATCTCAGTCATATAAGGATACAGCATATAAGGATACAGCAAGAAGACAGCTGTCCACATGCCAGAAAGTGGGCCCCCACCAGACATTCAATATGCCAGTGCCTTTATCTTAAACTTCCCAGTCTCCGGAACTGTGAGAAATAAATGCTTATTTTTTAAACCACCAAGTCTATGGTATTTTTGTTATAACAGTCCCACGTAAGACAACTACCGATAAGAACATTTCCTCTGAATCTCAAAATCCTTAAGGTGTCATCTAGTAAAGCCATGCAAAGTATAGGCAATATATATTAATCATAAATCTGGAAGAAATCTTACTATAATTAATAAGTTAATAAAAAAGAAAATATGCTAAAAATAGTTGTTGGTTTTTTTTTAATTTACTAAGTCATACTGTTATAAAAATGAAGATCTAAGGAAAACTTGAACATGAGGCTAATAGATTTTGGGAAAAAATGACCTCAAGATATCAAATCATAGAACAAAATACATACTATGATAATTATATCCTGATGTATGATTATATACAACACACACAAAAAAAGGATAGACAAATTTGTCTACTCTTGTTTCTGTTATTAGAAAATTACCCTTTTGTAAAATAACCATAATAATAGTTATAAAAATAGTGGTCAACATAAAATATGTATTTGTGGGGTTAATTTTTTTTTCCTCTAGTAATGTGACAAGCCAACTATTAATAACATGACATATTTTGCTTGTTTTACATACTAGGGATCTTATATCTTTCTACTCCATGAACTAATTAATATGCATACATCAACAGTGGGGAAAACCTCATTTTGTTCAAATATTAAGTTCAATCCACTTTTATCAACTCTTAGTCTGGACAAGTATTAAAACATACTTAAGGGGCTTCCCTGGTGGCGCAGTGGTTGAGAGTCCGCCTGCCGATGCAGGGGACACGGGTTCGTGCCCCGGTCTGGGAGGATCCCACATGTCGCAAAGCGGCTGGGCCCGTGAGCCATGGCCGCTGAGCCTGCGCATCCGGAGCCTGTTGCTCCGCAACGGGAGAGGCCACAACAGTTAGAGGCCCGCGTACCGCAAAAAAAAAAAAAAACATACTTAAGGATGAAGAACGGATGCTTAATAATAAATCAGGATAGGTTTGGAAATGGAAACCATTATAACTTAAAAAACCAAACAATTATAAATATATGAAACCTATACTACTGAATATTTAAATATATCTCAATTTATGATTTTTGTTCTTGATTATATTCCCTTAATGAGGATAATTTATTTTTAAATTCCTGTAAAATTTTCTAATACACTAGAAATGTATAAATTATTCTCTTAACATTGTTAGTTATATCTTATTTTACAAAAAGGTAGTTTTATGCCTATCAAACAAATGATTAGTGCTAGAATTTCAAATAAGAATTATCTAACAACATGGTTATAGTGAATGGAAATCCAGACATAGATATTTAGTCATATAATTAAGTGCATTTATACATTTAACTTAGAAAAAATTTGAGCATATGTAAAATTTTCTTCGTTGTAACTCATCTGTGTTACTATCATATTGTTATCTTAACTGCAAAGTTTTTCTTCCCATAAAAAGTAAACAAATATATCACTACCTTCTGTGAAACAGCAATTTTAACCTCTCCTTGGAGTGCTTCAATTTGCTTTTTCTTCTGTTCAGTCAATTGCTTTAGCTCATTTATGTTACCCTGAAGTTGTTGTTCTTCTTTTTCCTTTTGTGTTAAACTATTCTGGGCCTGTATGACTTGTCCCTGCATTGAACTGAGCTCCAGCTTCAGCTGATGAGAAGTCTAAAAGAAAATAAAACCTGTTTAGCGTTCATTTATCCATGCAACACACATTTATTGAGTACCTATTCATGCCAAGCACTACTCTAAGTAGAAACTACTGAGTCTATTGGCCACAAATAATCAGTAGTAAACCAAAAAGAAAAATCCCTACCCTCATGGAGCTTTCATAACTGACACTATTCACTACTGGATGACATGCTGGATTAATCTTCAATATTTGTTTAATCTTGCCTTCCTTTTTAACTTATACATTTGGATAGAGCTTGCAAATGAACTAGATTAGTGTTCTCTTATATCATAGAAAAAGGGAAAATCAACATCAATCTTTAGATTGCTGAAATGTCTACTGTTTTGAATATTCTCAAAATGCTAACTGCATTCCCTGACAGTCCAGTGGTTAGGACTCGGCGCTTTCACTGCCAGGCCTGGGTTCGACCCCTGGTCAGGGAACTAAGATCCCTGCAAGCAGCACAGTGGGGCCAAAGAAAGTAAAATAAATAATTTTTTTTAAAAAATGCTAAATGAGCCTGTTGGCCAGTGAATCAGAAAAGATAGCTTCATATTAACTGTGATAAAACCAAGATAATTTTTGGCAAATATGTTTAGTATCTGTCTGATGACACTAAACTATACCACACAATTGTTTCCTCATTTAGAGATTTGAGGCATATTTTGCTACTACCTTATTTTAACAATCTTCTAGGATATATTTCTGTTCAAAATTAGATATCATATAGAAGTCACACTGAGGTTCCTCTGTGGCCAAGGTGAACTACACTACCTCTCACCCGTCCAACCAAAGTCATGTTTACATATTTTATGCATATTTCATTAAGAACCTAATTTGAGCATCTGACCATTCAAAGTTACTTTTGAAAAAGTTTCAGTGCTATATATGGATGCTTCAGCTTATCTCCAATACAAACGGAAATATTTTTGTGCAAAACAGGAGTCAGGTAGTGTTAATAATGATTATGTTATGATAACCAATAATAAAGTAATAGCTAACATTTGACCATTTATTTTGTTACAGCTGGTATTCTGAGCACTTTGAAATATATTAACCCATTTATTTCTCGCAATAAGTCTATGACACAGATTCTACTATTAGCCCCATCTTACTGCTGAGGAAACTGGAGCACAGAGAGATCAAGTCATCTGCCTAAGAAGGCAAGGCAAGACAGCATAGCTAATAATTGGCACAGTCAGGATATAAATTTGCACAATCTGGATTCACAGCTTGGGTATTAAACCTCTATAATTTTGCCACTTACATGGCTGGCATATAAAGCACAGGTGTCTTCTTTCAATCAACAACCAGAACACAATCACACTAAAGACTTGTCAGGACCATGTTTTGCTGCTTTATCAAATCTGATCTCTAGAAAGCTACATGCCTGGACTCTAGCTGCTAGAGGTATGTCTTCGGAGAATAACAATATATATTATACCCATTTATTTCCTCATTTGCTTGTTTGTTTTGATGGAGAACAAAAGAAGCATTAATCATAGAAAAATCTCTGAATTGTTATAAAACCATTATCAAATATGCCATTAATATAAATGTCCATGAAATAAAGAGCCCTTAAAATGTCATTTCTGTGGAAAATCTATTAAGACTTTTTTTATCCATAGTAATGTTCCTTAATCTAGATTATCTAATTATAACTCTACAGTTAGTTGACCCAATTTTCTACCTTTATTAATAATAATCTTTTATTTTGGGCCTTTTATTAAACTAGCTTGAAACTTTTTAGTAGTAGGTAGAACACAAATGAAAAAACCTTCTTTTGACTTAAGTATTGTGAAAATATTTTGAAAATATAAAGACCTTATTATGCTTTACATATTTTTTGTTATAGAAAAAAAATCTTACCTCCTTCTCTTTTTCAAGTGACTTTTTCAGTTCATTCTGTTCCTTATGCGTGCTTTCTGTCTGTACTTGAAGTTGCTGCTTTAATTCTTTGCACGTTTTCTCCTAAAAAAATGGAAACTACATTATGCAGAAAATATTTGTAGTGAATTTAAGAATTTTGGTTTACAATCTCAGTAAGATCCACACAAGGAAATAAACCAGAATCACTGATGATTTAAGATGGGACAAAATCATCCATTTCAATAATAAAAACAGGCAAATATTATAGCAGTAAATGGGGAGGGAGAGGAAAAGGCTAAGAGTTTCTATTATCAACCAATAGTCACAATAAATACTTTAGATAATATTTAGACAAGATTTTAGAATACTTTGGAAACCACATTTTTATGTCACAGAATTAATTAACTTATACTATTTTAAAAGTAGAATAATGGGCTTCAAAAAATGGAAGCAAATTTTTTTAAAGTATTGAAACAACAAATAAAAATAATTACATATAACTTAAGTGGGAACATATACAGATAGAAGATGTTTCCTCCAAACAGAAAGGAACATAAAAACAACATACGAAAGTCATGTTTTTTATGGTACTCAACACTTTCACTGACCTTCGTATTGAGAACAAAAGAATTTTACTTTTGCTGTTATTCTGGGTCAAAATATTTCTGAGAATACATTCCTCTTTACACATTTCCTGAGACTCAGATTTTTTTTCTCTATAGTTTAAATATTTTTTACAGTATCTCTAAGACATGGTATTATCTAGAGTTTTAGAAAATTGAATGAAGAATTAAGAAAGCTTATAGCACCAGAGTTAAAAATCATTTAGATCTTTCTGGTCTTCTTTCTTTTTTTTAATAGTCAAGTGAAAAACATTTCAACTAGTAGCTATATTCTCTGTGGAAGTGTCCCTGAGGACAAACATGCTGTAGTCTTTCCCAAATCTAGCACCAGACCCAGAATAGAGAAAAACTATATACTCAACTGAAAATTTTCTGGGCCATTGGAAAATTACACACACAAACACCAATATCTTTTTCTCAGGTTAAGTAATCCCAATTCCTTTCCTCTAAGAACACTTAAAATCACTTAAATGGAGGGTGAAAAGTCAACAGTGAATTAAGCAGAAAAGTCACTACATTTTAAATAAAAATCACTTCTACCTAAGACAGTAAACATAAACAACTAACCAAATCTAATACAGCAGCTTTTCCTTTCTGGTTTTCCTTTTCAAATTCACTTTTGGAGTTCTTCAAAGAATCAGAAACTTCTGATAATTTCTCTTTTGCTGCAGAAAGCTCTGCTACTAGAGTTTCTTTCTCCATCTTCACTTTTTGTAGTTCTGTTACTGCTGTGTGAACTTTGTTATTCAATTCCTTGTGCTGCATCTTTGCATCTTGACTTAAATTTTCAATTTCTTGTTTAAGGACTTTTTTTTCTTCTTCTTGCTTGTTAAGCATTTGCTTAATATTTTCAAGCGCTTCAGATTTCTTCTGTAGATCCAACTTTGTATTGGATACTCTAAATATTTAAGAAACAATTTCTTTAATAATGCGTAATTTACCATTCAAATAAATTATTGAGTTTTAAAACTTTCTTGTGTAGTTAAGAAGTAAAAACAATAATTTAATATCATAAAACCACACAACTGAAAAATGCCTTAGAACATCTGATCCAATGATTTAACAGATGAAGATGATTTTCCTCAAGTCAAATAAATTAGTGGTAAAGCCAAGACCATCTAAGCCCATGACTTAATCCAGTCTTGTTGACCACAATGTATCACCAAATAAATCTGTGCAAACAGCAAACCCTCTAGTGTATGACAGCCAGAAATGTTTTCCCATGTGCCCTAAAGAACCTATTTATTACATTAGCCCCCATGCACAGAACTCTGCCTCTTTCCTTGAAAAACTAAAACACATTATGTGTTTGCCAGGTCTTAAACTTGAAAACACATAAGATAACCAGGAAAAATAAAGTTAAAAAATAGAAGAAATATTTCATTTCAAACATGGAGGAAAGACAAAAGATTTACTTTAATCCTAGAGCCTAGCAGATTATATAAAAGATTTGTTATCATTTAATATAAGTTTTCTACACCGGAATGAATTAAAAAGTTACAAGAACCTGAAACTAACATGATATTGTAAATCAACTATACTTCAATTTTTTAAAACAGGAAAAAAAAAGTTATAAGAATGAGGAAATGAAGATATTGTTTTAAGAAAGTTAAACTAAAGACTTTGCTTTCATAAAATGAATAAAATTATGCATATTACATATCAAAAGAAAAGAACACATTAAAGATCAACCATTTTTTAAAGTGCAAATGAAACCAAGTGCAAAGTAATATTTCTAGAATGCATACTATTTCCAATGTACTTTACTATCAATGTACTTTATTATAAATTCAACAATATGTTAAAGAGAGGTTATTAAAAAATGTACCAGCCACATAATTGAAGTTGGGTATTAAAACAATACCAGAACTGCATCTATACCTTGAAGTTTTCTAACTTTTAGTCCCAGAAACTTACTTTTACTTTAAAAAAAGTAGGTAGAACATATGAAGGCACATTCACAGGATCCTGTACCTTGTGGATTTTTAAAGGTCTAAATAGAAAAGTCATTGTACTAATATTACTTTACCATTTAATATAGTTAAAATCCCTGTCAAGCAACCATAAAACTGGGACTTGATATATTTACTATGCTACTTAACTTTTCCATAAGTAATTATTATAAAATCATAAGACTATGTGAATCAAAGAAAGCAAACAGAAATAAAGGCTTGCACAAATACCATATGCTAACACATATATATGAAATCTAAGAAAAAAACAAAAAATGTCATGAAGAACCTAAGGGGTAAAATGGGAATAAAGACACAGACCTACTAGAGAATGCACTTGAGGACATGGGGAGGGGGAAGGGTAAGCTGTGACAAAGTGAGAGAGTGGCATGGACATATATACACTACCAAACGTAAAACAGATAGCTAGTGGGAAGCAGCCGCATAGCACAGGGAGATAGCTCGGTGCTTTGTGACCACCTAGTGGGGGGAGATAGGGAGGGTGGGAGGGAGACGCAAGAGGGAAGAGATATGGGAACATATGTATATGTATAACTGATTCACTTTGTTATAAAGCAGAAACTAACACACCATTGTAAAGCAATTATACTCCAATAAAGATGTAAAAAAAAAAAGTCAGTTTTGATATCTATCTTTATCTATACCAGCTCTCTATTATGTAAAAAAGTTAATAGTAGATCCCTATTTATATTGAAACTTGTATATATATATCACACAAATACATACAGAATTTTATTTTAAATATGCCTGTTTTCTATTACACTAAAACCCTTTGAGACATATCTCATTAAATATTTTAAATTAGTGGCTTTACATTTCATGACAAACCTCTAGACATAAAAATAATAAAAAATTCTTTAGTACAAAAAAAAAAGAAATAAAGCCTTGCATAGTGACTATAAAACTTAGTTTATTTTTTTCAAAGTCACTTAAGGAAGTAATAAATAAATCCACAATCTGGGAAACCTTAACATCCCTTTCTCAGAAACTGACAGAAATGACCAGAGAAAAAAATTGGCAAGGATATAGAAGATTAGAACAACATTATCAACCACCTTAACCTAACTGATATTTATAGAACACTTTACCCAAAAACACATATATGTGTACATGGAAACTTAACCAAGATAAACCATACACTGTGCCCTAAATGAAAATTTGACATGTCTGAATTTTACTGAGTATGTTCTCCTACCAAAATGGAATTAAATTAGAAATGAATAACAGTAAGATATCTAGAAGAGTCCTAAATATTTGAAAAGTAAACAATATACTCCTAAGTAACCTGTAAATCAAAGAAATCACAAAGGATATTTGAAAATACATTAAACCGCAGAGTAATGAAAATACATTATAAGATGGAATTTGGAGGGAAAGAGTTGCATGCAGAGTGAAGGTGGCCCTTGAGAAAGTGGAGCTCTGTACCCTGTTATCTGGGCTGAGTCCTATGACCAGGGGTGAGGTTTAGTCAAACCTCAGATGTGTTTACCCAGCCCTTCTTTCTTAGGCAGTTCTCTAGAAATGCAGGACCCCACATAAGAAATGTTTGCATAAAGTATAAAGGCAAAAATTTTTAAAACCTCAGTAGAAATGGAAAGAAACACTGGGCCCATAGCGGGCCTTGGGAAAGAGAACAAGAACCAACTCAAAGGTCATCTTCACAGACACATGACTGGGTTCCAGAGGTGACAAATCACTCAGTGGGTGATACAAAGGATCAGATGTACTCCCCAAATACCTAGGCACTGGAAACGACGATGTTAAGAGAAGAAATGCCACTTGAGGCACAAAATGCATCTGTATATCCTCAAGTTCACAATGTCAGGACCCAATTTACTAGCTGTGAGAACAAAAACATTTTGTCATCACTCCCAAAACAAGGATGAAACCATGAAGGTATAAAACAATTTACTATCATCAACTTTGATGGGTTTTATTTCATTTCCCTGAAAGGTACTGAATAACTTTCCCAGGCTCTCAGCTTCCAGCTTTACTACTGAGAGTCAAAAACCCTCACCATCCTGACACAGATCCAGTCTGCCAACTGTCAGAGTGGTGTATTTGGCCTTTAAAGACAAAGTCTACTGAAATGTGACTGGTCACAAGCCCTCCTATTTAACCATACTGTGATGGCTTTATTTTTCATTCACATTAATATCAGTAGTTGATAGAATCAAATAAATCTTTAAGCACTGTGATAGCAAAATTGAAATCTTATGAAACTTAGTTTATAATCCTCTCCCTTAAGTAGTTTAGCTTACGTTTCTTTCTCCTTTTCAAGTTGTTTACTCAATTCTGTGGCTCTAAGCTCTAAATCTGTGTTCAGCTGTCTTTGCTCTTGTAGATCCTGCAAAGCTTGCTCCTTGTTTGCTTTAACTTCAAGAGTATCAGCTTCCAGTTTCTATGGCAGAAATATAAAACCATTTTAATGTCAACGATTATCTATCTATTAAACATTATAACATTTATTTACACTCAAATTAGTGTTGACATAACACACAAAAATAACCAAAAATATTTATGTTATAATAAAAAACACATTCTGAAGCCATCACTGAATAAAGAAGCCATTTATCTTGGAATCTTTCAGAAGACCTAGCAGCTGGCTTTATATATGACAGGCAGTCACTAAGTTTTCACTTTTTAAAATGAACTCTGGGGCTTCCCTGGTGGCGCAGTGGTTGAGAGTCCGCCTGCCGATGCAGGGGACACGGGTTCGTGCCCTGGTCCGGGAAGATCCCACATGCCGCGGAGCAGCTGGGCCCGTGAGCCATGGCCGCTGAGCCTGTGCGTCCGGAGCCTATGCTCCGCAACAGGAGAGGCCACAGCAGTGAGAGGCCCGCATACCACAAAAAAAAATTAATTAATTAAAAAATTAAATAAATAAATAAAATGAACTCTGAATAAGAGAATAAATTTAATTGTATTTATTACTTGAGTAAAAGTTATTAACTCAAGTATGAAAAAACTAAGTAACAGGTTCACACATGGGCCCACTTAAAATATATAATCCTGGGACTTCCCTGGTAGAGCAGCGGTTAAGAATCTGCCTGCCAATGCAGGAGACACGGGTTCAAGCCCTGGTCTGGGAAGATCCCACATGCCACGGAGCAACTAAGTCCGTGCGCTACAACTACTAAACCTGTGCTCTACAGCCCACGAGCCACAACTACTGAGCCTGCACACCTAGAGCCCGTGCTCTGCAATAAGAGAAGCCACCACAATGAGAAGCACGCACACCGCAACAAAGAATAGCTCCCGCTCGCCACAACTAGAGAAAGCCTGCACGCAGCAACGAAGACCCAATGCAGCCAAAAATAAGTAAATTTATTTTAAAATAAATAAATAAAATATATAATCCTTTATATTCAGCTTACAACACTGTTATATAATTATAAATATTCAAAACTAAAATGGAGTTGTCATGTCATCCTTCTCATTAACACCTATTGACCCTAAATATAAAGCCAATTAAACTTCTGATTTTGCTTCTTTAATCTCTTGGTCTAGAGATTATTATTCTTCACACTATGGCTTCTATTTCATACATATACATATAACTGTATGTATTTTTACAAAGTTACAAAATCAAACTGTTAAATATATAGTTTAAACATCTATAAGCAATGCTTTTCTTGTATAGTTGTAAAAATTTTGCATACTATTTTATAAGCCAATTTAGGTACCCGTGGCTCTTACTCAACACTTACACTGGATATTCAATGTAACTATGTTAATTCTATTAACTACATATATACACAAACACACACATATATATATAAAACAGGTGGAATACTTCCTAAAATAATAATTACAAAATGTTAAATATCCGACATTGTCATGGATCACAATAGACACTAGTGGTTCTAAATATCTTTTTTTTGGGGGGGGGCACGCCACGAGGCATGCGGGATCTTAGTTCCTTGACCAGGGATCAAACGCGTACCTGCCCTGCAGTGGAAGCATGGAGTCTTAACCACTGTACCACCAGAGAAGTCCCTAAATAACTATTTTTAAAAGATACTCAAATAGAATTCTCATTAGATGCCTTTCATCTTAAAAAAAAGACCAAAATAAAGTTTTTCTGTTCTTTTCAACCATTACATCATGTAATTGATCATACCATTATCACTGACCATAAAGAAAAGGGAACCCATAAATAGAATTGTAAATGTAATTTTCTTCTTCCATGTTATATTGCTATAGATGCACATATAGAAATATACATAGCCCATGATTCTATAATTGTACAGAAGTGCTTCATCTGACTGTGAAGGTATAAGTTACATATATAGTAACTTGAGAAATTTTTCTTTAACTTACAGAAGTTCTAATTTAAAGGACAAAGGACTCAGGTCAAATCCTTCTCTAATATGTGTAGTCAGTCATTTAATCTCTTTAGTATAAATCAATACTTTCACTTGAAGTTGTGTTAAAGAAAGAAGCAATTTACCATAATGTAAATTATAATAGTTTTAATAATATTAAATTAGAAACAAAATCCAAAGGGTATAAATGTAAAATGTAAAAAAAGGAAGAAATATACCATACCTGAATATTACATTGGAATAAGGAGGGAAGGAGACAGGAATGATAGGGCAGAAGAGGCTTCACAACAATAAAAAACTAAGTTCCTTGTAATTAGAGTAGATCCTTGGTTGGTTGTCTCTTTAAAACACTTACACATTACAATGCAACCCGTGTATATGTAAACTGCTATTTGTAAAAGCCATCCATTAGTGAAGAAATTAAAAGTAAAGGTGGAATCCAAAATTAAGACATGAAAAAACTACAAGTAATTTTTTAAACTGGTATATCACAACTTCACACTTGTTTGCAAATTTAAAATCTTTGATTCCTTCTAGGTCATCAATTTCCATTGCTACAGCAGTAGAAAATATGGCCACAGTTTCCTTTATACAAACCTTAATTTGACATTCCAGTTCTTCAGTTTTCTGTTCTAAAGAGAGGTGTTTCTCTTTATATTCTTTAAGATGACTTTCCAGCTGACTGCAATGTTCTTGCTTATCCTGCAACTTTGTAGTGACCTGATCCAACTGAGTAGTGATCTTATTTAACTCCTATAAAAAATACAATTAAAGATAACTTTGGTAAGGTTTACTTTGCTGTAATGCCCAAATGTTTGTTCAAAGTAAAGCAGAAAACTCTAACTTTATTTAAGAAACTATTGTGAGTAAGACCATAGATAAGTCTAATAATATATCAGAGGTTATATTTACCCACCAATGTAAAGGACCTGAACTGAAGTTGTACATAGTCTGAGATACTACGTTTACATACATAAGAGCTCAATAACTTTTTCTAGGAAGAGTTATTTTAGGAGCCAAAAGATACAACAGAATATTAAACAGGCTAATAATAAAACAACACTTTTATACTATAATTAAATGTTTTCAATGTTCAAAACACCATTTTTTAATATAGTTTTTTAATTACAGGGATTACATTATAAAACTTGAGCAATTCATTGGGAATATCTAGTTGCACAGAAAAAAACAAAATAAAAATTACTAGTAAATCCACTACCCACAGATAATTACTATTTTTTCATAACTTTCCTTCTAGTCTTTTCTGTATGTTAGTTTCTATTTTTTGATTTGTACTTTTAAAATAAAGGAGGTCGCTTTACATACTGTTTTACTGTACCCTCCTTTGTTTTTTTTGTTGTTGTTTTGTGGTTTTTTTTGCGGTACGCGGACCTCTCACTGCTGTGGCCTCTCCTGTTGCGGAGCATAGGCTCCGGACGCGCAGGCTCAGTGGCCATGGCTCACGGGCCCAGCCGCTCTGCGGCATGTGGGATCTTCCCGGACCGGGGCACAAACCCATGTCCCCTGCATCAGCAGGCAGACTCTCAACCACTGCGCCACCAGGGAAGCCCTAACCTCCTTTGTTTTTACATAACAATGCGTCATGAAACTGTGACATTATTTTCTAAAATATCATTATACATGACTGCGTAAATTTCTATTTTATCAATACAGACCATTTTTTGCCAAATGTCCTATTTTATATTCTTAGATTGCTACAAACCTTTCTGAAGATATGCTAACAGCATGCTTAAAACTACGATTATTCCCTTAGGGTAAAGGACTAAAAGTGAGCTAATGAATATGAAAAATCCTAAAGGTCTTTAAATAAATATATTGCCAACCAGCTTCCCCTACCACCATCAAAAGGTTCAACTAATGTATACTATCGCAAGCAAGGTATGGAAGTGGCTTGTTCTTCTACACCATGTCCAATCCTTCCAGTGTTAAACACAAACATTTTACCTTAATAAAGGCATATTCCATTATTGTCTTAATTTGCAATTGGTTCTTAATGAACTTGAGGATTTGCTAATATAGTTTTGATCATTTACTTTTGTTTTTAGTCACTTATTTCTTATGTAAAAGTGTTTTAAACATCAAAAATATTAGCCCTTCATCAGACATACTTCAGAAAATGTTTTATTCTTTTGCTACTTGCTTTAGAATTTTGTAATATTTTTGGCAGGTAAATTTTAAACTTTTATGTGGTTATTCTTATAAATACTTTTTCCACTATAGTTCCTGGCACTGACCTAATACTTAGAAAATACTTTCCAGATGTGTTTAGCAATAATGTAAATAACAATATAAAGTAAAAAGCAAGCTGCAGAACAACATATATAATGATAGTATATGTATAAAACAAAAAGATCTGTGTATGTGTATATACACACACACATATATTTTTGTTCAATGTTTATATATGTCTGGAAGGATACATACCAAATTTAAAAGCAAAATTTCCATATAAGGAGAAAAGACGGATTGGGGTTAAGGGTTAATATAGAAAATCATTTTGTTTTGTTAACTTCATACACTACTATATTGTTTAAAAACTGTTTGGACCAACAACCAGTATTTACTTCTCAAGCAAAAAGTAAACTTTAAAAATTCCTACCTGGTCAAAGGTAAGAAAAATCTACCAGCATTTTGAGCTTGGCCCTAAAGGAGGAAGCTTTTATTCTACCAGAAGTGTTGAGAAGAGTAACTTGTGTATGCTTTCCAGCCCTACTTACTCCTACCCCCAAGAAAAGAGAGTAACTCTTACTATTGAGATGGAATACATGGTGCTCTTTTCCTGCTTCCAAGTAGGAAGTATACCTGGGTCACAGCCTGATTACCTACTTAAAACAGGTGTGGAAATCTGTCTCTTCCCCAGTCATTGGCACTTGATGGGATGAAGCAACAATTCAACAATTAGGAGTAAACATTTCAGCTCCACACCAAGGTCTATATTATGGGAGAAATACAATATTAAGAAGCTCAACCATAGATGCACAAGTCGAGCTTTATCAAAAGCAAAGATGGGGCTTCCCTGGTGGCGCAGTGGTTGAGAGTCCGCCTGCCGATGCAGGGGACGCGGGTTCGTTCCCAGGTCAGGAAAGATCCCACATGCCGCAGAGCGGCTTGGGCCCGTGAGCCATGGCCGCTGAGCCTGTGCGTCTGGAGCCTGTGCTCCGCAATGGGAGAGGCCACAAGAGTGAGAGGCCGCGTACTGCAAAAAAAAAAAGATGTTTTTTGTTTTTGTTTTTTTGCCACACCTCTTGTCTTGTGGAATTCGTAGTTCCCCAACCAGGGATTAAACCCGGGCCACCACGGTAAAAGTACCAAGTTCTAACCACTGGACTGCCAGGGAATTCCCAAAGATGATACTTTTATCTCCATCTGTCTGACTCTTGCATCTACCACTCAACTGGTTCTGAACTCAGGGAGAAATTAAGGAGAATAAGCAGGTCAATCACAATATTATATAAAACTGAGTATCATTTTTACATGTTTCCAGTTAATTTATCTACCAAAACATTAGGTTATGGTAAGAAATTGCATCAGGTTCTCCTACCTGCTGTTTATCTTGTAATGCGTTTTGGGCTGTGTCCAAATGATTCTGAAGATCTGCTCTTTGAGCAGTTTTTGCTGCTTCTGCTGACAGCAATAATTCAGTTTTGGCTTTAATCTGTAACAAAATTTACAAGTCATTTAATTTCTATTTACTTCTTGATTTCCCCTTGCTTGACTGTACATTACTTTTGTCACTAAATAATTTTAAAAAATTAAATCTTTTGCCAGAAAACATAAAGATTTAGACATTAAAAAATAAGTATGTGATAATTCCCCAAACAGGAATGAGTAGGAGAGAATACTCCTAATAATGCTTGAATAAATGATAAAAAGATGCCCCTATATAACAGCAAAACACTTCCTCCTCTCTAAAATTGGACATCCACATATTGAATTATCTTTAACTCATCTAACAAATATATTTTTAAAAGAAATGTGTATCCTCTTTTTCCAAATTCTAATAGTATACTTGTTATTTTATTATATCATTTCTGATTTTCAATGGAATTATTCTCCTCAAATAAAGAAAATTAAGGCTTAGAAATGTTTCTATAACTTTCTTTACTATAGTATAGAATAAAAAACCAATGATGAGAATGAAGAAAGGAATATGTCTTAATTTCCACACCATGACTGACTCACTGAGCAAGGCTTCCATACTGGCCTCTGAAAGTAAACACATTAAAATACATAATGGGCGTTTCCCTGGTGGCACAGTGGTTGAGTCTGCCTGCCAATACAGGGGACACAGGTTCGTGCCCCAGTCCGGGAAGATCCCACATGCTGCAGAGAGGCTGGGCCCGTGAGCCATGGACGCTGAGCCCGCGCGTCCGGAGCCTGTGCTCCGCAACGGGAGAGGCCACAACAGTGAGAGGCCCGCGTACCGCAAAAAAAAAAAAAAAAAAAAAACAATACATAATGGTACCATACAAAGTTGGGTTTTTTGTTTTGTTTTGTTTTGTGGCCGTGCTCGAGGCTTGCGGGATCTTAGTTCCCCAGCCAGGGGTTGAACCTGGGCCCTCAGCAGTGAAAGTGCCATGTCCTGACCACTGGACCACCAGGGAATTCCCTAAAGTTTTTTTTTAACCAAACCTTTTAAAAAATAAAATTCAAAATAATTCAAATATATGTAACAGAAATCTAATGGTATAATAATATCAAACAACTTTGAACTTAGGAAACAATAATAAGGGCTTCATGAAAAAAAAAGTGAAAAGATCTGGTAGTTTCAGGAAGAGTAATTTGTTGGGAGAGAGAGAAAGAGACGGAGGGAAAGGGAGAAAGGCAAACAGGAAGGCTCAACAACTGTCTAAATACAAACTTTATTTAATTCCTATTCCTAATTTTTTTTTCCATTAATAAGTAAGGCAGGGGTGGGGAGGGAGAGAGAAACGATTTAAAATATGTGATGGCCTAAAATTGGTGTTTTATTCATGCAAACTCATATTAAGTTACATAATTCGATATTACCTGTATATCAAGCTGGGAGACCTTCTCCTTGCTTTCATTTAATTGACTACTTAATTCATTAATGCTGGATTCTAGGGAAAGGACGCGGTCTTGTGCAGCTCTGAGATGTGCCTTCTGCTCTTGCACCTGGTCATGCAAATTCTCCTGGGCTTGTTTATGACTTTCTGACTGATTCTTCAGCTTCTCCGTTAGTTGAGTTACCTACCATATAAGCAAGACTCTAATTACGAAGGTCACAAATGATGTAACAAGAACTAAGAAACCCAAATTTAAGGACCATGAGAATGTTAAAGTGCTCTATGATAGATTATCTCAACTTTTTTTCGAGAAACATTATTCACATCTTTCCAAAAATAAGTAAACATAATCTCTCAAAATCATAAGAATAACATCAAATTCAGAGATTCCTATTATTTTTAAAACCAACTCTACTGAACTATAATTTAGATGTAATAAAATTCACCCAATTCAATTGTACAGTTTGAGGAGAGCTGATAAATACATTCATTTAACCATCACCACAATCAAGCAAGAGAACATTCCGATTACCCCCAAAAGTTTCCTCATGCTCCTGTGCACTCAGTACCCACCCTCCGCTCATCTCTGGCCCCAGACAATCACTGATCTGATTGAGTAATAAGAGTTCCTTATATATCCTGGATGTTTCTGAATTGTCAGATATATGTACTACACATATTTTCTCCCAGTCTGTCTTGGCTTTTATTTTTGTAATGGTGTCTTTTGAAGAACATTCATTTTTCATTTAGGTGAAATCCAATTCATCTGATGTTTCTTTGGGGTACTCTGGTTAGAATGCATTGAGTTTCTTGAATCTGTGGTTTCATATTTTTAATCAAATTTACAATTTTTTCAGCCACTAGTTCTATAAATATTTTCCTCCTTCCCACTCTTCTTTGACACTCATTATATGTATGCCAGATTACATGATACTATCCCACAGGTCATTAAGGCACTGTTCATTTTTTTTCCAGCTTTTTTCTCTCTGTGCTTCATTGTGGACAGTTTCAATTACCTTGTCTTAATGGTCACTGATACTGTTTTCCATTTGCTTAATCTATTACATTCATCGAGTGAAATTTTCATTTCTGATTTTTTTTTAATCTCTAGTTCTAATTTTTAGTTTCTATTTCCATTATTATAGTTTTTTCTTTATATCCATAAGCATATTTTATTTTTTTAAGTGTAAAGGGTTTTTTAAAGTTATGTGTAACATAGGCAAAATTATTTTATTTATTTATTTTTGGCTCCGTTGGGTCTTCGTTGCTGCCCACGGGCTTTCTCTAAGTTGCGGTGAGCGGCGGCTACTCTTCGTTGCAGTGCGCAGGCTTCTCTGATTATGGTGGCTTCTCTTGCTGTGGAGCACAGGCTCTAGGCGTGCTGGCTTCAGTAGTTGTGGCACAAGTGCTCAGCAGTTGTGGCTCACGGGCTCTAGAGTGCAGGCTCAGTAGTGTGGCACACAGGCTTAGTTGCTCTGTGGCATGTGGGATCTTCCCAGACCGGGGCTTGAACCCATGTCCCCTGCATTGGCAAGTGGACTCTTAACCACTGCCCCACCAGTGAAGTCCTGGCAAAATTATTTAAGTCAATAAATTTTTAAGGAATTTCAAGTGTTCTGATTCTTTCCACTGCCAATCACCTTAGTTCCTCCAAACTCAAAATCTGCAAGATAAAATAGCCCTTTCAAAAAGAAGTTGTCATGTGAGTCAGCCCACAATTCTTTTAGTTGGGCTTCTTACATCTCCAATGGAATACGAACACACTTCAAAATTTCCATCCTGTAATCTTTGGGATCCAATTTCCTCGAGCAATTTACTTTAGGACCACGTTTAGGGTCAGGAGTTGGATCTGCCTGGTTTTGAATTTGACACCCTTTAAAAATGTATTAGGTTCAGGGCTTCCCTGGTGGCGCAGTGGTTGAGAGTTCGCCTGCCGATGCAGGGGAAACGGGTTCGTGCCCCGGTCCGGGAAGATCCCACATGCCGTGGAGCGGCTGAGCCCGTGAGCCATGGCCGCTGAGCCTGTGCATCTGGAGCCTGTGCTCTGCAACAGGAAAGGCCACAACAGTGAGAGGCCCGCGTACCGCAAAAAAAAAAAAAATTTATTAGGTTCAAATCACATTCACTCCTAAGCCATCACACCCTAGAACAGTACAGATCGTTGGGATATGCCAATACCTTTTTAATATGATATTTTTTTAATTTATTTATTATTTATTTTTGGTTCCACTGGGTCTTTGTTGTGGTGCATGGGCTTCTCATTGCGGTGGCTTCTCTTGTTGTGGAGCACGGGCTTTAGGTGTGCAGCCTTCAGTAGTTGTGGCACGTGGCTCAGTAGTGGTAGCTCACAGACGCTAGAGCACAGGCTTAGTAGTTGTGGTGCACAGGCTTAGCTGCTCCATGGCATGTGGGATCTTCCCGGACCAGGGCTCGAACCCGTGTCCCCTGCATTGGCAGGTGGGTTCTTAACCACTGCGCCACCAGGGAAGCCCACCAATACCTTTTTAAAATCCAGACACTGTGTTCAAGATAAAAGCCTAAAAAAAGAAGCCATCTTTGTTTCATGTCAACATTAAAATTAGAGTACTAAATCAATGCAGCTGGTAATTTAAAAGCTTAAGATATGAGGGAAATTATCAGCTCTATAATCCTGGAAGCAATCTTTATGTTTATCAATACACCCCCATCACTTGAGTCTCTTTTAGGTATCATGTTCCTTCTTATCTGTATCAAAACTCATACTGAACACTGAGTTCTGAACACTGAGCAGCTTTCAACTATAAAAGCTAGTCTAAATAATTCTTCATCAAAACTGGTAACCTAGGCTAACTTTGAAATTTGGGGGAAAAATTTGTGTCATATTCTAATACCCAAATTAGAAAAGTGATATGACCTACTTATACTTTAATACTTTCTCATTTAGATAATTAGAATTCTCTTATTGGACAATTCTTCCAAAAAGTGACTATAAATTCTTTACAGTTTGAAAATGTATTAAGCTAACTTTTATAAGTTTCACTTAAACTAACACATAGATGTTAGAACGATAAGGCAACTTACCAAAATTATTATTAGCTATTCCAAACACATATACAATATCAAAATATAGGTAACCACTAAGCCTGGTTATTAACCAATACATAATAACAACTAACACTTGATTAGTGGTTTTAGTTTATAAATATATTTTGCTATTTACTTTTTTCAAAACATCACAAAATGCCATGAGGCAAGTATATATTATTAATAACTTTTCAATATGAGCTAACTATACTTTTCAAATGAGCTAACAAGGGGAAATGATTTGCTCATGGTCATCACAGGTAATAAATTACATCCTGGGACATGAACTGAGAGTTCCTTCATCATATCATGTTAGCTTATTTTCACTACAATAGCAACCCACCTCTAAGGTAAATAAGATAGTATTTGTCAGAAATACATAATAATTTTTAAAGTACTAAAAATAACAGAAGAATCATTTAGATAAAGCACTTAGTAAGATTTAGAGAGATAAAAGTAAATTTTAGAAATAGAATACATTTGAAAAGTAAATTTTAGAAATAGAATACACTTGACAAGCTTACTTGTTCTTGTAATGTATGGTTTTTTTCTTGTAACTGGTTAAGAACAGCAGTCTCTCCCTCACCAGCCTGAATTTTTGCATAAAGGTCTTCTCTTTCCTTTTCTAGTAAAGAAATATTTTCTTTACTCTTCTGTAATAAGGCTTCAAGGTTCTGGATCTTTTGGTCCTTATCACCAATTTGACGTAGTACTTGTTCTAAATCATTCTGTAAAGAATTGAAAACTACTACCTTAATGATAGAGAACTTAAAAAGTTATTCCTCAAACAAAATGATAATAAATAAATTTTAAGACTCAAACTCTTAGTCTTACATATTTTTTACTAATCATTACATTTTAACATGGCAAATTTAATTAAATAATTAGAACTATATACTTAACAATATAAACCTATATTATTGATAATAAACTAGAATTTAACCAAAATACCCCTTCAATTAACCACATTCTTACTCTAACACTCTGACCTCACCACCTACGACGACTCTTGTTTACTCCATTTCAGACATGTGGGACTCCTCATTATTCCTAATCACACCAGGCACATGCCCACCTCAGAGCCTTCGCACCAATTGTCTCTTCTGCCTGGCACACTTCCTCACAAAGTCACATGGCTCATTCCCTCTCCTTCCAATGTTTGCTCAAATGCCACCTTCTCAATCATACCTACCCTGATCATTACATTTAAAATTGCAGCCTTTCCAAATACTCCCTTCTCCTGAATATTTTTTCTTTCCATAGCACTTATCTTCTAACACTAAATAATTTACTTATTTTTCATGTTTATGTGCCTCCCTCTGCCCCCTCACAAGAATGTAGGCTCCAAGAAGGTGAAGATTTTTATCTGTTTTATTCATCAAGGTATCCAAGACCTGTATGTTCTAAGATATTTACTGAATGAACAGAAAAGTAAGTGACTGTACTCTAACGCACATACACTCATGAAAGATCATTTCAATACCCCAATAGGACTCTTCTGTCACTACATAAAGGGATCCCTCTTCTTTACTTCACCAAGGACCGTCATGTTACACAGAGCACATGCAAGAGGCCACAACCAGAGCAACACTCATTAATGTTGAGAGCTATCTGACCCACAGCCTTTGCCTCTGCCTCAATCATTCTAAGAGAGCCAGAGAGCCTCCACCCAGAACAAGGCCCTACCAAGCCCTTATGCAAACTTTATAGCAGCCCACACCACCTTCCTGAGACAGAGCCAGCAACCCCCTGGTACCCTCAACGAAGTGTGCCAATATTAAAATATGTGAGATTGGGGCTTCCCTGGTGGCGCAGTGGTTGAGAGTCCGCCTGCCGATGCAGGGGACACAAGTTCGTGCCCCGGTCCAGGAAGATCCCACATGCCGCGGAGCGGCTAGGCCCGTGAGCCATGGCTGCTGAGCCTGCGCGTCCGGAGCCTGTGCTCCGCAACGGGAGAGGCCACAACAGTGAGAGGCCCGCATACCGCAAAAAAACTGTAAGATCAGTCACTTTCAAACATGTTTCTCATCCCTTTAAGTTTCAGTCACGAAACGATGAAAAGCAACATAATCTCTCTGCTCTCATCCTCTGTTCCTGCCACTAAGAACCCTCTCTGTACATTCTACCCATCTTCTGGAAACACAGTTCCAGGGCTAAGCTTTTTCTAGAACTATCACTCTATTTCCAAGTCTAACTGAAGTTTGGTGCTCCCTGTACAGATGCTGATTCCCCATCAGCCCTCTCTGATATGTAAGGACTGTTCTGTTGGGCAAGCAGGAGAGGTTGACTTTTTCTAGATTTCTTCACTGCCATTACTCTCTCCCTCAAGTAAAAGGTTTATGCTGCTTTGGGAATTATGTATTCATTTATTCTACCCTCTATGCTGTGTTGCTATCATCTATAAATCCCTACCTCATTCACTGAAGACTTGAGACCTGATTTAGTCTTTCTCTCAATCCCAATTTCTGCCAATTTCCTGGGAAATACAAAATACATAGAGAATTAAGAGGACAGCCTCAACATTCATATCATCTTAATTCCTGGACCTTTATTCATTCTATTCAATCACTCACATGCAGGATCTTGTAATCACCTGAAATTGTTCTAGATAAAAAAAATGTCAATTATCCTACTCTGTGACCACAACTTCCTGACTGTCTTCCAGTTTCATGACCTCATTTCTGCTCTTCAATGTCAAAGAGACATTAACCTCAATTTTATTCTAGCATATTTAGCATACACCTAGCTTTTCTTCCTGAACCTCATATATGGATATGAACTAACCTTAACTATTCTTTCATCTAATTCTCCATTTCCTTTTACCTCCCAAGTTTCCAATACAGCCACTCCAAACAAAAACCCAATCCTAGATCAATGGTGCAATCTGCTTTCTCCACACCTACATTTCCAAGCACTATTAGAGCAAAATCACAAACCTCCATAGATTGGTGCCACCACAAATTTCTAGACTCCAACCTCTATTATATACTCAGAATCATCTTTTCACTCCTGTCACTTGAGTGGGGTTCTCATCCTCAAATATTCCCCTAAATAACCATTTAAAAGCTTAATCTTAATCTCCAAATTCTTAATCTCTGTCCACCAGACATTCAGCTATTACTATTCAAACCTAACCTGGGGGGTGGGCGGTGCTATATTATCTTCAGGAATGACCTACCATGACTTTTCTTCTTCTTACCTACAAAATTATACATAGACATATATAATTCAAAAATATTTACACACTACTATATGTAAAATAGATAACCAACAAGGACCTACTATACAGCACAGGGAACTATACTCAATGTTTTGTAATAACTGTAAAGGGAAAGAATCTGAAAAATAATATATGTATATATATATACACACACACACACATGCATATGTATGTATTTATGTATAACTAAATCACTTTGCTGTACACCTGAAACTAACACAATATTGTAAATCAACTATACAATAAAAATAAATAATGAAGTAAAATATATTTAAATACACACACACACACACACACACACACACACACACACACACACACACACACACACACACACACACACACACACACACACACACCCTCCTTTCTTCAAAGGATATCCTTCACAGGATAAGTTTGAATTTACCACCACCCATTGTATCAGTGACATCACAGCTTATAAATACCTTATTCCTTCAGTCACCTCCCCTTCTCCAATATCCTCAATTATTCCCCCTCTACTAGTCCCTTTGTCCTACATTATAAACACATTCAGGTATCTCTGGTTCTCAAAAACACTTCCTAGACCAAGTCCCACTCCAGCTTCTGCCCAGTCTTTATGCAATTCACATTTTAACTTCAAAAGTAATGCATATTTACTTTCCCCATTCCCTCATCTCTCATTTACTCATCAATCAAAAATCAGACATTCATGTCTATCACTTTATTGAAATCATGCTTCACAAGGTCACTAATTCTTAACTACTTAACCTAATGAATATTTTTCATTTATCATACTGGGCGTCCTCTCCACACACCCACATTTGAAGTTGCTGCTTACTCCCAACTTTTGACTCTCCCTAGTCCTTTGGCTTTCACTCTGCAAGGTCTCCTTAATTGCTCTGATCATTCTTTCTTTGAGCTGTTCTTCCTCTACTCATCCATCCCTTAAATGTTAGTGTTTCCCAGAAGTCCTGTGTCACCAGTTGTCTGTTTTTCTCATTACACTCTCTCCCTGGTTGATCACATTTATTGTAATAATTCCATTTACCCCATAAATACTGTCTCTCACAGCTAATATATAGCATGGTCCTCTCCTTCAGGCTTTTTAAATTAATACATCCCATAGGTGCCTCAAGACTTGTCCAAAACTGAACTCACTGCACTGGCCATCTTTCTCAAGTTCATTAACACAGCTGATGATACCTCCATTTACCATGTACCCAATGTTACCAGTCTGCAAGCCATTCCCTATCTCTGTCATTCCCTACAACTATTAATTTATCTCCAAAGTAGTATTCATATTTGTCTTAAGTAGTATTTTACCTCCAAAGTAGTATTTACTCTACCTCCAAAGTAGCATTCATATTTGTCCCTATGATATTTTTTAGCAATTGCTTAAACTAAGACCATCATTATTAGGCTTCCCTGGTGGCGCAGTGGTTAATAATCCGCCTGCCAATGCAGGGGACACGGGTTCGAGCCCTGGTCTGGGAAGATCCCACACACCGCGGAGCAACTAAGCCTGCCCACCACAACTACTGAGGCTGCGCTCTAGAGCCTGCAAGCCACAACTCCTGAGCCCACGTACCGCATCTACTGAAGCCGGGGCACTCTAGAGCCTGTGCTCCGCAACAAGAGAAGCCACCGCAATGAGAAGACCGTGCACCACAAAGAAGAGTAGCCCCCACTCGCCACAACTGGAGGAAGCCCGCGTGCAGCAACGAAGACCCAACACAGCCCAAAATAATAAATAAAAATAAATTGATAAAAAAAGGACCATCATTATTTTTCACCTAAACTACTGCATATATTAGTCTTTTAACTGATCTCCTGTTTCAGAATATTCTCTCCAAAATTCATGTTTTACAAAACCATGAGAATAATCTATTTAAAAATCAAATCTGGCTATGGCACTTCTAAAGACCTTCAATACCTTTCTATCTTCAAGCATAGATAGAAAGGCCTTCCATAAACTTACCCATGTCTAATGCTCTGGGCTCTTCTCCAACTCATCTCTAAGTTACACTTTAAGCTCCAGCAAAACCTAACAGTTTCGTTCATACCAGCTTCACTATTCTTTTCCTTGTAACTTCTACTTGGAGTATACTACTCACTATCACCATCTTTGCAACCCAGAAACATCTACACAAACTTTGCAACAGACTGCCCCTTCTAAGGAAATTTTCTGTAACTGCTCTTTTCCAAATTTTATCAGAGTTACATAACTGTCTTCTCTATGCTATCATAATAATTTTATACACATATATACACCTAGAACTATACTCATCACATCTCTTTAATTAGTTTTTAGGACTTTTCATAATGAGAGACTTTGCCTGGCCTCTTTGCCATCCTTTTCTTATTCCTCCCCAGAGATTGAGAATTTAACTAACTGGAAAGCTTGGAATAAGGAATCAAGAATGTTTAACTCAGCCCCTTGCTCTCCCCTCAGTCTAAGAGACAACCTGCCTATAAGAAGGTAAAAGGCTGTCATTTCCAGCTTTGTCTGTGATTGGATGAATAAATTTAATTCTGCGGTACATTATAAGAAAGTCCTCTTGCCCGCAATCTATACCAAATTCTCTACCTCATCTTTACTACTCTATTTTTTTGCTACTCTTTATAATAAAACTCCTAGAGTTATCTATATCCATTGCATCAAACTTCTCTCTTCCCATTTTCTTTTGGACCCTCTCCATCAGGCTTTTGCCCCTCCTTCTCTTTACAAATTGCTCTTACCAATGTCATCAGTGACTTCATGTTGCCAAATCCAGTAGGATTCCCAGTTTTCATCTTGTTTGACCTCCATCCTTCCAACTACCCAAGCCAAAATCCTTGTAATCATCCTTGACTTCTCTGCCAATGCCCCATATCAATCTATCAGTAAATCTGTCAGCTTTGAAAGTATATCTAGAATCTGACCATTTTTCACTACCTGCACTGTTTCCACTCTGATCCAAGCCATATCATTTCTTGTGTCAATTATTATAGTAGTCTCTTAGTGAATTTGTTTCTACTTATGTGCCCCTACGGCCTACTCTCAATACAGTAGCCAGAGTAATCCTATGAAATTATAAGTCCGATCATACTACTCCATTGCTCAGAAACCTCCAATGATTTCTCATCTCACAGTAAAATCCTTAAAATTACTTATGAAGCTCGACATGTTCTGATCCTCTGTGATCTCTATGGCTGTGATCCCTATGGCTTTTAACTCTCTTATCACTCACACCACTCCACTCACTGGCTTCTTGATGTTCTTGTACACCTTCCCTTCCTTTAGATCTTCTCAAAGATGCCTTCCCTGGCAACCATATCTAACATTGCAGTCCCACCTCCAGATCCCCAGATACTTCCTACTCCCCATCCCTTTTTTCATCTCCATAGCACTTCCACCATCTAACACACTATATATTTTGCCTATTTACCTTGGCTAGTATTTGTCTTCCTCACTAAGCTCCATGAGAGCAGACATCTTTGTCTATTTTCTTTGCTGCCATATCCACAAAATCACTTCCTTGGCTAAGAGTAGACATTAATATATATTTGTTGACTGACTGAATGAAAGAACAAATAAATGAATACAATATTTGGATCTCTAACCACCTGACTCCCATGCCACTATCCAAACTCAGAAGGGAAAGAAAGGCATATATTACTTACTGCCTCCTTTCAATTCCAACATTGCTTCTGTGTGTATATCATTAGATTGCCATTTCCTAGAAGGCAGGCACTGTGTCTTACTCAGCTCTCTAATTTCAGTGCTTACCACTGGGCCTGACACACAGTGCTCAATAATATTCAATGAATTAGTGAAAGACCAAAGAAATAAATGAATGTCAAATTCAAATTCATTTCAAACATATGGGTACCGTCTTCTGCTCACCATAACAAAAAAAAAATTTAACTTATTTCAATCTTCTGAGCTATACTATAGAATCTGTACAAATTTAACTCAGTCACATTTTCTATACCTACAATTCCAATGTTCATATGATAGCTCTGAAACAGGGAAAGACATGACCAATAAACAGTAAGTTCTACTGTAGGAAATACAAAATGTTATTTTTTACTGAGGTAAACTAAAGTGAGAAATTTTATTTGCATTTTTAATTTCTAAAATAAGGTATTTTTAATAAACAATAATAAATAATTTATTATGTATAAATAACAATTTAAATAATATATTCTATTTAAATAAATTTAATAAATTTCTTTAACAGAAATTTAATAAATTTAAAATTTTTATATAAATTTATAAGTAACAAATTATTTATAATAAATATTTTTTAATATTTTAGAAAAATTTTTCAACAGAGCAATCAAAAGAAAAAGATTTTCTGATTATCCAGATACTGAAAATTATCAAAACTCTTCATAATCAAGTACTTTGCATTATCTAGTTTCACCACAACAAAAGGATAATGATTTGGTTAATTTTTGTTTAAAAGGCTAAAAATTCAAATACTGTTTACCTGAGCTTCACGAAGTTTTGCTGTAGTGCTTTGCTGAAGAGCTTGTTGTTCTTGATGCTGTTGCTTTGTTTTATCTAACTGATGCTGCAATTCTGTGGAATTTGTTACTTTTTCCTTCAACTTAAAAAAAAAAAAATGAAGACTGTCAGTTGACAACTTAAAGGCATAATGCTAGCATATAAATATCTGGTAGTACTTCAGATCTCACAATTCTCAAGTCTGAAGAGAAAATTCAATTCAAACAACAGATAAAAATCAACTTTAAAAGCAATATCTCATTACTTATAGAATCGTAATCTCATGATTAAGAAATTATTCCTTAAGAATTCATTCTCATCCTGAAAAGTATAAAATTCTTTCTCCAGGTTGGTATTTAGTTTATTATTGTTTTTATATACTAATATGATCAAGGAATTAATTATATATTTATTTTAATTAATTTTAAATTAATTATATAATTATTTTTGTAACAGTATCCATATTTGTTTTACTTTTTTCACAACAATCATAATTATCACTTACTGGGAAACAACAGCATGATCTACCACACTAAGATTTTGGGTCTAGAAGAAAATCTTTTGCTGAAGCTACAGATTTTAACTCTCAGGGTTTGTTCAATTCTAATAAAAGAAGTACTTTAATGATAACTTTTACTTTAACCAAATATCAGTTACCATTTTTGCCAACTACAGCTTAAATTAGGATAGCATACAATCTTATGTTTAATTTTTAAAAGAGAAAATCCTTAAATGCAAACTCAAAGTTTATATGCACCAACTACATGTCATTAATGCCCTCATCAACTGTTCATTTTCCAGAGTCATTAGGAATTGGTCCTTCCTGGATAGGAAGACTCTTCTTGAGCAGCCTGACAGGTTCACCCCGAGAATTTATCCTGCCTAAAGCTGAAGAGCAGCCTTCTTTGCACATTTTTGTTGAGAACTTTAGGGAATACAATCACAACAAAATGACTTAATGCAGTTAATAAATAGGACATTTTAACTGGGGAGAAATAAAAGTCCCAACTTAAAGTTAAAAAAATCCAATTAAAGCTCTTGACCATAAAAAGATTAAAAACAATACTTAAGATGCCTCAAATCTATCAATAAATGTACTAATGTAAACTCATTTGAAATGCGAGCTTACCTCTTCTTCTAAACGAGAAAGTTTGAGCTGTAGATCAGCCACTTGTTGTTCTTTATCCATCAGCTTTTCACTTGAAAGCTGTCTCTGTTCCTTCAGCCTACCATGAGCTTCCCCTAGTTGGCGCTCTGTCTCCAGAAGTTTGCTATGTAACTTCAGAAAAGGAAAAAAAAGTAAGTACATATGTATAAACACACCTACGATCACCACCATTACTACTACCACCTACTTTCCAAACAATGTTTTATTTTTCACCAATATAAAAATAATATATTAATTTTCCTGATACTTTAGAGGAACCTAAGAAACAACTGAATTTTAATCACATAAATTATGACTCATAAAACTGTAACCAAACATCACAGATTTCAGGGTTTTTGCACTCTTTAAAAAAAAAACAAAAACCAGCAAACCTGAAGCTCTTGTTTAGATATAAGTGTTGTAATCACTTGAGGAAATTAAATAAAACAAAACTTAAAAATTAAGACACTTAAGGCACATTCAGACCTATTCCACTGTAGTTTTTAGAATCCCAAAGTGATTCTTGTAGTTTTCCCATAATTATGAACCACCACAACTGACTTCTTACATTTGGGTACTGAATAGAGCACAAAGTATTCTCAAGTCCTCAAACTGGCACACAATTTCTAAATAAAATAGAGGAAAGAATAGTTTCTTAAAATATTAGGTGATTCTCATTCATTAGCTTTAAAATTGCCACCTAGCTAAAACTAAAGGAGAAATTTTTCTTGGAGCTAGAACTATCACTTTCTCAAATTCCTTATTTTCACTAATACTACCAGAAATAACAGCTGGTTTCTCTTGTGGGACTGGCTGGGGGTGGGTCTATTAAAAAAAAAAAAGTTTGTACTAATTTTAGAAGAATTACTGCACAAGTGCTGGGAGTATAGAACAAAAAAAGAGTGGCGTGGAGATAAAGATGCAAGACATTCGGCAAAGTTTACACACTAAGAGTATTTCTACACCCCAGCCTCATAACACATTAAATCAAATCTCAGCATGTGCCTCAGCAAAACTGGAAATTAATAACAAGCATACTATACAATTGCTTTCAATCAAACCCATTCATATTAAATCTGAAAATATTAAGAGTCTATAGCCTTTGTGTCATATATACACTTATATGCTCTACACTTGCATATTTCTCCATAAAAATTCACAGTTGGCAAGGAAAAAAATAAAGTTCTATCGGAAGAGTGGACACCCACTATTTTCTTATGCTATGAAACAAGCTGCAGCTGTCAAAATATATCCTATCCTCAATAAAGAAAACCAAAGTGGATTTCTAAAGTAAAGCATGCTTCAATCTAACTAAAACAGGAATCAGTAACAGTTAAAGAAAAGACATTTATTTTATTCTTGTCCTAAGCCAGCACCCTGACATCTCTCCGTTTTCTTCTTCTTCTTCTTAAAATGCAGTGAATTAGCCTGTAGTAACTACCCAAACCCTCTCCTTCTCACTACAAGAAGTAGATCCAATCCTGGTATGTGAAAGCAAAGGAGGCCTTCAAAGTAAATTCATATTTCAAGCATCTAAGTGCTTGATCTCTTACAGACAGGCATCCCCTACATCTAGTTCCTGAACTTGTTGGATAAGAATCACCCAATATCATTATTAACACAAAGATCATCAGACTTCTCCCCTAGAAGTTTAGATTTAGTACATTTGAGCTGAAGCCCAGAAATCCATGTTTTCATAACAAGAATCAGATGATATTTAGTTTCAGGAATCATTTGCCAAAAAGCAACACTTTAAAAAGCAGCAGTTTTCAATCTCAACTACACAGTACAATCACAGGGGAAACATTTAAATACACCAATGCCCAGGCCTATGCCAGAGATTATGGCATAACTGAGTGGAGGGTGAGGCCTTGATATTGATAATTTCTTAAATTTCCCCAGGTGATTCTGGTGTGCAGACAGAGTGAAGAACCACCAAATTACAGATAAGTGTTGCTCTGGATGTAGAAAACAAACTTATGGTTCCCAGCAGGTGAGGCGGGGGGGTGGAATAAATTGGGAGATTGGGATTGACATGTACATACTGCTATATATGGAATGGATGGCTAGTGAGGAGCTACTGTGTAGCACGGGGAGCTCTACTCAATATTCCTCTGGTGGCCTATATGGGAAAAGAGTCTAGAAAAGAGTGGATGTGTGGATGCGTGTGGCTGATTCACTTTTCTGTGCACCTGGTACTGACATGGTATCGTGGGTCAGCTATACTCCAGTAAAAATTTTTTATTAAATAAATAAAGATAACTGTTGCTCTGAAGCGAAGATTTACTAAAGGGGTGAAAAAAGAGATATTATATATTATAAATAACTGTCATTATATATTATAAATAACTGTCATTCTTTACTGTACAATCCTGATAAATCCCTGATCTTTAATAAAGAGATGAATCTCAAATCAAAGCTGCCCAAGGGTGTAAGCAGGCCAAAATCCCTTAAGCCGTAATGCCTATATCATTTTAGAGTAAATATGTTAAGGAAAAAAAAGGATAAACTAAGAGCAAAAATAGTACATCCTGGAATTATTAATAGAATGGTCTATCCTAAAGTTACATTTTGAGATATACATACATGTATATGTTCTCTGAGAAATTTAGTTTTGTAAACTTATATACATAATTCTTTATTCTATTCATTAAGTTCCAATTAATGTTTGCTAAGTGCCAGGCCCTATTCCAAATGCTTCACAAATATTAACTAATTTAATCCTTATAATAACCCTATGAAGACAGTTCCATTCTTATCCTCTTTTTGATAGATGAGCAAACTGAGGTACAAATTAAATAACTTGTCCAAGCTCACACAGCTTGTAGGCCACAGAACTGGAACTCAGAAAGCTGGTTCTTAAATCCACACTCATAAACCACTATGCTATTTGAGATGGCATGTTAGATAATTTTTTTAAATGAAGTTGGACATATGGGTTGGGGAGTGGGGGATACAAACTACTGGGTTAGACAGGCTCAAGGACATACTGTACAACATGGGGAATACAGCCAATATTTCATAATAACTGTAAAGAAAAAGAAACCTTTAAATATTGTATAAAATTTTTTAAAAATTAAAAAAGTAAATTGATGACTAATTGTTTAATTACATAACATCATTATCTGCACATCTGTGGCTATTTTGAAAGTGCTCACGAACACAAATATGAAGAATATGGGGTACTTTGTTTTCAAGTCCTTTGTTGACAATTGACAGCTATCTATTTTTGTCAGCACTGATATGGGAGCTGAGGATACAGTGGAGAGCAAAACAAACCCAGTTCATCCTTACACTCTTTAAGGACGCTGAAAGAAGGTTTAAGGTGAGGTTCACTTCCATTCTTCCAATAAATACTTACTGAAAGCTCTAAGTATAGAGGCTGATAGAGTACAGAATAAAACAGATTCCTCAAATTAAGTAGCTCACCATCCAAAGGGAATGGTAGATAATATACAAGTAAACTAACTATACAATATAAAGTATTATAAAGAAGCAGCTTGCTGGAATAAAGTAGGGTCCAGAATAAATGGAAAATAAGCTATTGAAATAGAATGGTCCAGAAAAGCTTTATTGAGGAAACAATACCTGAGCAAGCCTTATGAAGAACTGAAATCAAGAACACTCTAAGAAAAAAACATGGGCAAAGGACCTAAGGCAGGAAAGTGCTTTGAAGTGTTGGGAGTGTTTGAGGAACTGAAAGGAGATCAGTATGGCTGCTTCACATGTTGGAGACAAGCTTGAAAACAGACATAGTGTGGACCATACTACACACAAGTGCTTACATGACCAAGTAAGATATTTGGATTCAATTCAAAGTGTAAGCAAAGCCACTGAGGTTGTTAAGCAGAGGAATAAAGTGATATCCTTCACATTTTAAAACAAGGCCTCTGGCTTCCATACAGAGAATAGACTAAGGAGGTCTCTAGAAAAAGGAAACCTGTAAAAAGGCTAACAGTAGCCCAGGTGAGCAATGGCAGCAGCTGAGATTAAGGGTGGTAGCAGTATAGATGAAGAGAGGTGGACAGATTTGAGTCATGCTTTGAAGGTAGAATCCAGACAGCATGCTGAAGAGAAGAAGATAAATGGTATCACTTCAAGGTCTTCAGTACAACTTCTTTATTTTGTACAGAATTGTGACTAAACCAAAAAATTAGGTACATTCAAGTCTTTGAATAAAAATATTGAGTAGGTTCTCAAAAATTCCTGATGCCCCTCCACCCACTGACAACCAAATGAAACCCAAATTCCTCAGCCTGCTATTCAAAAGCCTGCATAATAAACTTCCAAATGCTCTTTGGATTCAAAATAGTCCACTACTATTACACATACCCTATCCTCAGAGCAAATGCGTGTCCCTCCCTGGTTCTTGTGATACTTCCCTGCCTCTAGTTTACTTTTCTGCCTGGAAGACCCTCCTGCCTTCAAACTGCAACTTGTCAAAACCCATCCAATATTCATAATTTCAAGCACCATCTCTCTCTCTCACACAAAGCTTTTTTTGATCACATTAACAGGACAAAATAATTATACAATATGAAGTACTATGGGGCGAGGGGGAGAAAACAGGAGAGGAACTCTTCCAAATTCCCATGGTATATGAGATCATTTTATTTTAATTCTCACATTCATTGGTATAGGATAGTACTTGCCTCATCCTCAATGAGATTTACATAATCATTTAAGGTAGGTACTGTTTCCTTTTTCATTTCTGTATCTCCTAATAAACAAGGCATAGTGTCTTTTAGAAATCATAAATGCCCCATTTGTTCATTTGAACTGAAAGGCAAATATCTAAGTTATATTTAAGTTATTCATTGATATCCCCAAGCCTCTGTTTCCTTCGATTATGAATGCCTGCATTTGTTCATTCACTTACTTACTAAAACATCTGCTGATTAATAAGCAAAATGCCAGGTAGTTGGGAAAAAAAATGAATAAGACATGGTCTCTGCACCTGAAGAGTTCAGAGTCTAGTGAAGAAAGATACATAAGTTATGATAATATACTATACTGTGATAAGTAAAACAATCAAGATATGTAAATGCTTGGGCTTCCCTGGTGGCACAGTGGTTGAGAGTCCACCTGCCGCTGCAGGGGACACGGGTTCGTGCCCCGGTCCGGGAAGATGCCACATGCCACGGAGTGGCTGGGCCCGTGAGCCATGGCCGCTGAGCCTGCGCTCCACAACGGGAGAGGCCACAACAGTGAGAGGCCCGTGTACCGCAAAAAAAAAAAAAAAAGATATGTAAATGCTTAAGCCATCTCTGGAGGGAGTGGAGGTGAGAAGTGGCAATATGCAGAAAAAGATTTCTGGTAACGGGACAAGTGGGGTAAATTGTATTTATCAGGGAGAAGAGAAATAGGAAGAGTATCTCAGGCTAAGAAGACAGAGGACTGATGCCACAAAGCCAAGTATCACTGCCCTATAAATGAAAATAGTCGAAAATTATCAAAAAAAAAAAGTGGCTGAGGACTTTAATCTCCCCCAAATTTCCATTTTTCTACCAACTTTAATGTTACCTATAAGAAATAATTAGAATAGAGAATTCAAAATTTAAGTTAATGGCAAAGTCAAAACTTCCATGAAACTTCTGAGAGATATTATTTACCTATAAAAAATAGTTGTTAGGACTAATTTGTTTTCTTCTTTTAAAATATTTAATTTTTATACTATTGGTTTAACAGTAATTATATTTTTAAAATTTAGTAACAAGAAAAGAAAAAAGATAAGAATTTTTAAATAAAAGAATGATCAACAATTTGAATTATTATAATAGCTAATACCTGCTGAGTACCTACCATGTACCAGGTACCATTCTAAGCAATTTATATGTATTAATTCATAAACACTTCACAATAATACTATATGATAGATACTATCATTTTAAGGGAAATTGAAATTAACAGAAATGAGATCTGACACAATACTATAGGTTGTGAAAATTAAGAGTTTTTTTTTTAAATGACAACTTTTTTATGAACTATATTATGATCAAACAACCATCAAACACACTAAGAAGAAACCATAGGGGGAATTACAATAAATAAAAGTTAACAGCTCTTACTTGATTAATTTCACTTTGGAGTTGTAATCCATGCTGTTCCTTTTCTTCTCTCTGTTGTTGTAGCTGTTTAAACTCTGCCTTAAGGTGCTGGTACTTGGTCTCCACTTCTGATAATTCTTCTTTGAGCTTTTGAGTAGCCTCTCCCTTTTCACCTAGCTCTGCCTGTATTCTCTGCAGTGAGGTTTCAGATGCAGATAACCTTGACTGAAGCTGTTGACAATCTAGGTCTTTTTGATGAAGGCTTGCTTGTATATTCTTTCTACTCATACATTCTTCATTATGTTTCTCCTCTAACTGAGTGTAGTCCAGTTCTTTCTTCTGCAACTTTTCAGTCAAGTTCTGAAATAACAATTTTTTTCTTTTCCTAATATTTTTAATTATTCTAATTATTCAAATAATCTTTAGAGCAATATCATTTCCTACTAAATGTTTTAGTAAATAATATAAACACAGTGAAAATATTTTAATCAAGAAGAATTAAATTGTTATATACTAACTTATGGTTTTATTATTGGTCTACTTGACTAAGCTCTATTAATATAATTTAAGAATTACCAACAAAATTTTGACATAAAATGAAAACATTAAAATCTACTAACTAGATTCTTTAGGCTATGCAACATATTTATAATCTCCCATTTGAGTTAAAAATTGAAACTACCCCTCTATTATCAAAAATTACTTTAAGTAACAATATGGCAATTCTGATTTTTGGCTTTGCAATTTCATAATTGGTAAGAGCTTTAGCAATAACAATACCATTTACTGCTCTAGTATGCCTGATTCTACTGATTCCTCATTTTTGCTCTTCTTGACAAACATCATTTTTAAGAGTCACAAGTTTAAGACTTACTCAAATTTCTTTCTAGGTGTGTAAAACAGTGATCTTTTTTAAAAATATCACTTACCTGCCTTATATTTGTTATTTTACTCAACACTATCAGGTACAAAATATAAAAATGACACCTCCAATCAAAGATCTGGATCAACCAGCCTAATCAAATGTTAAAGTCTGGGCTCAGTGGAGTTTTTACTACTAATATTGAACATTTTTAGTCAAGATATTTACACACAAGATATGGATCAGAATTTTGACTCAACTCTGTAAGAAAGATAGCCAGGAAAAGAAGCCACTATAAGCACCTGATGAGTCAATCATGGACATTTACTATACTCATTTTTATACACAGTGTGCTAGAAGGGGATAATACAGAAATAGTGGAGAGGAAGCAAAACTTCTGGCCTTTAAACAGACTATAATCTAAATGAAACACATTTAAAAATTTTTTCTAAGTTAAAACATAATGCACAAACACAGATTAATACAAAAGCTGTGTTAAATTTCTCAAGTGCACAATTTTTTTTTAAATGAAAAGAGCAAAGTCAGGTGGGGCTAACTAGTAAGTTAAAATCACCTGAAAACAAAGTTTGAACTTGGTAAAGTAGTGAGAGGAGTTAAGGACAAGTTGTGTCTTGACTGACCAACAGACACAGAACAAAAGAGGTAGAGCCAAAAGACTAGAGAAAAAAATAATAATTTTGAGTCAAACTACTTGTTAGGAAAGTTCTCTCTTTATAAACACTTTGTCTTACTCGTTAGTAACTCCACATCTTTCTTGACTTGATTTCATACTTTTTCTTTTAAGAAAATAATATTTATTTTAGAATTCATAAGCTAAATTAAGTCTATTCATTGATCATTATAAATGCCTTGCATCTTTTCAAAGAAAATTCTAAGTTACTAAATTTTATGAATGCAACCATGCTCACAAATACTTGGGTGGGATATAATTTTAAAACATGCTACAAAAATTAAGTCTAGTAGTGAGGTAGTGAGCCTTCCTCATAGGCTTACTCATAAAGTGCCCAAGTAATCCTACTAGTTCTATACAAAAAGGACCCCTCAGACAGCTTTACTCTTTAAGAAGCAAAAATACATTACAACCATTCACTTTAAAATTCACTTATCCTAAAATATTAATCAAAATCTTCCTGCTTTATTGCACAGATGAGATAATTAAATTTTATTTAAAAGAACCTAAACCACTTTCTTTTTAAATAACCTAATCCACTCACATTATATATTTTTTATATGCAAAAGGTTTACTATATCTAGTATCACAAACTTTTTATCCTTATTATGGTCTTCTCATGGAATCTGAAGCAGAAAGTCTAGTGAATACATGGTTTTCGAAGATTGATTTTTTTTTTAAGTACAGTAGAATCCATTAAAGAAAACAGTAATTGCACTTTCACTTCTGCATATTAATCCTTACAACAAAAGATGAGATAGACATTATCATCCCCATTCTGTGGATGAAGAAGCTAAAGCTGAAAGAACCTGATATGACTTGGCCAGGTAGCAGAGTCACATATGATGATTCTAAGTCCAATAAAGTTTTCACAACACAATTCAGACACTCCGTGAGTCAATTCAGGCCTTCCCAAAGCATACACTATTCAAGTTTAAATTATAAAATGAATGTTAAGCTTAACTCATAACATAATTATCATTTGAGTAAGTAAAATTCTTTCCTTCCGAATGTCCAGTTCTCTTTTGACTTCCTCACCAATTGTTCTTTCAACATATTTCCTTACAGAGACAATTTCCCTGTATTAGACTCTGTTATTCACTTGTTACTAGCCCAGGTAATGAGAAGAAATGCAAAAAGAATGGCATTTTTTATTGCTTGATAGCTTACAAAGTGGTTTCAAGGATCTCATCTCGTTTGTTCCTCAAAACAGCTTTGTGAGAAAGAACAAACTGAACTACTTGTACCTCTCCAACATCTTATATTTTGTGCTCTTACATGTCCCCAAGCCTTCTGTATCTAGCTCTCAAAATGAAATGCCATTAACCCCTCTGCCATGTGACATGCTCCTAAGCATCCTTAAAGACTAAGCTAAAGGGACTTCCCTAGGGGCGCAGTGGTTAAGAATCCGCCTGCCAATGCAGGGGACATGGGTTCAATCCCTGATCCAGGAAGTTCCCACATGCTGCAGAGCAACTACACCCGCCCCCGAGCACCACAACTACTGAGATTGCGCGCCAAGAGCCCGTGCCCCGCAACGAGAAGCCACCTCAATGAGAAGCCCGCACACCGCAACGAAGAGCAGACCCCACACACCACTACTAGAGAAAGCCCGCACACAGCAACAACGACCCAACACAGCCAAAATTAATTAATTAATTAATTTTAAAAAAAAAAACAAGACTAAGCTAAAAAGTTATGTCTTCAACAAGAGTCTTTCCTGATTTACTAGGCAGTAAGTTAGGAAAACATCCACCTTGGTCTTGACTCAACTCTGTATCACAAAACTTACAGTAAATAAAAACAGTAACAACAAACATTCACTGAGGTGCTTACTCTAAGCCAGGCAGTGGTCTAAGCACTTCAACATCTATTACTTTTTTTAATACTCATATCAATCCTAAGAGGCAAATAAGTATAACAGTACTTCTTAGCAGAAGAGGAAAGAGACTTTGAGAGGCTCTGGGTTACAGCCAGTCAGTTACAAAGCTGGCATTTAAACATGCCTTTCACCACTGTACTATGCTGTTCATCTCAATATACCACTTTGCAATACAGTGGTAATACACAGCAATACAACTACTTGCCATATCTGGCTTCTGCTTTGGCCTATGAACATCTTAATACTGAGACTGTGGGAAAGCGGAGAGCAATGAAGGATGGGTAAGAGGTGAGACCCAAAAAATAACTCAGTCTCTTACAATGACCTATATTGATCACATTAGTAGCTTTAAATAAGCATATGATTTTGTTCAGAATTTATATGGAAATAGTTAATTAAATTGAGCTGCAGAATTTTGTTTAAATGTCAGCATATGATTCTTATTAGAAACCAAAAAGGAAATTTCTTCAAGATTCCTGGCTTGTTTTTAAGTTTTCAAAGCCAGTGATTAAAAAACACTGGTTTAATGCTGAAAATCTTGACATTAACAAAAAAGTAACTATTTTTTCAATTCATTATATTTTATAATGTTATCTATCCACCTTGATGCTGCCTGTGATCCACAAAAGCTGCCCAAGGCATTTCATTAATAGCCTTCAAAAGACCAGGCACAAGGGCTTCCCTGGTGGCACAGTGGTTGAGAATCTGCCTGCCAAAGCAGGGGACACGGGTTCGAGCCCTGATCTGGGAAGATCTCACATGCCACGGAGCAACTAGGCCCGTGAGCCACAATTACTGAGCTTGCGCGTCTGGAGCTTGTGCTCCGCAACGAGAGGCCGCAACAGTGAGAGGCCCGCACACCGCGATGAGAAGTGGTCCCCGCTCGCCACAACTAGAGAAAGCCCACACATCGAAACGAAGACCCAACATGGCCAAAAATAACTAAATAAAATAAATAAATAAATAAAATTAAAAAAAAAAAAGACCAGGCACAGAGATTTCCAAATTCGTAACACTTGGATATCACCACTGTCAACAATCATGGTTTGCCAAGGACTTGGGTGAGGAGAGGTGGGGGAGCAAGGATAATAAAAAAAGGTAGATGCACATCTGTGCTTACTCTAACCAGTGAAAACAATCCTACACAGGAAAACACTTCAAGAAAAATTTGAAGTCTTACTTATGTAAAGATTATTAAGATTAGTAGAAAATCCTATTATTCCCTAATCAAAACTATCCTAATTTTACCACACTAAACCGTCTTGAGTCCATGTATTATTCATAAAAAAAAATAGTACTTCCTTTAATAGTGTGAATGTATATATGCATGTGTGAATATATATATATATATATACACACAATCTGTGCTTCATTATCCCTTATTAATAGTTTAATGCTTCAAAAATACAAAATAAATTACACTGATCATAAACATCCATTGTGTGTACACCTCTGGTAAATTTCCAAGAGGTAGAAGGTCAACTCTGAGCTCAAAGACATTAAAAATCAAACTGAGGGACAAAGATAAAACTAGAGTATATGTGGAAGCTGTCTACATATAGCTTGACAGGAGGGAAAAAATGGGGTAGGGAGACACAGAGGTTTTCATAAAATGTAAAAAAGATTAAATTTTAAAAACCAATCAGCACCAGGAGTATACGGAAAAATGGACAATGGTAAACTGGTATAATTACTCTGGGAAATAGTTTGGGATCATCTAGTAAATTTGACTATGTATATAGCCTATAACCCAGCAATTTCACCTGAGACTACATAACAGAAATTCTTACACAAATGCATGAGATTTGTATGTGAATGTTCATAGCCGCAATATTTGAATAGCAAGAAAAAAGAAAAACTGTGAAAAAATAGGAAGTATATTTGGGTCACTTCTGCTGCATACCAAATAATATAACTGTCATAAAGAAGAGCATTTATGTGATTGAATTATAAACTGAACTAGTTGCTTTTTTCCATGAAACACCATTTTTAAGAATGACAGACAAACTATGACTATTCAGATTTGGGGAGGAAGAAAATCTGTCACTTCAAAGGATAGAACTGATAGTACTGGTTGCCAATGATAAAATTCAAGCTTCCAAATGAAGCTTAGAATTTTGGAAAACTTGTATCCACCACCGTGACCTTGACACTTCCTCATACCTATAAAGTATTCTAAGATTGATGGTGATATTCACAAATGTGATTAGTTTTATATTGTACAATGAAATGTGTCAATATTTGGGGAAAAAATCTGCATAACTCAGTGAACCAATATTTTCCACATGACTAATGCATAACGTTACAAAATCATGCACAGGAAAGACCCATGCAAAAGGCAAGACAGAGAAAAAAATTTTATTGTTACAAAGTACAAAAACTGCATTACTATGGTTTCATATTCTACACTGTAATTAACTTTTGAGAAACTATACTTTTGTTTCAGTATAATATCAAATAAAAATAGCTACAATTATCTGAAAGGGCTATTAAGATAGTCCTCCCTTTTCCAACTACACATCTGTGAGACTAAATTTTCTTCACACGCTTCAAACATATCACAACAGATTAAATGTAAAAGCAGATATGAGAATTAATTAAGTCATCAAAGCAAAGCCAACAAATTCACCATATCTCTGAGTAAAAATATTTAATAACTTCCTATTCCTCTACCACCAAAAAAGTAAAGACATGGGAAAAAAAAGTATTGATACCAATACCTGCCCTATCCCAAAACTAAATATTATCTGTTGTTCATCTTTAAAGAACCAAGGCGGAAAATATTAACATGACAGAATAAGAACAAAGTTGGAGGTCTCATACTTTCTGATTTCAAAACTTATTGAAACATACAGTAGTCAAAACAATGTGGTACTGGCATAAAGAAAGACATATAGACCAACAGAGGAAGACTAGAGCGCCCAGAAATAGACACTCACATACATGGTCAAATGATTTTCAACAAGGGATCCAGGACCATTCAATAGGAAAAAGACAGTCCTTTCAACAAATGGTGCTGGGAAAACTGAATTTCCATATGCAAAAGAATGAAACTGGACCCTTACCTTACACTATAAAAAAATTAATTCAAAATGAGTCAAAGACCTAAAACTATTAGAAGAAAAGCTTCATGACGCTGAACCTAGCAATGATTTCTTGGATATGGCACCAAAAGCATAGCAACAAAAATAACTGATAAACTGAATTCTCTCAAATTTAAAACTTCTGTGCATCAAAGGTGTGATACTGTAAAATATACATTTGGTCCTGGTTCCCATTTCTGGAACCAGGCTCCTAAAACCCCAGGAATTCCCTATGTGATAAGAGCAATAAAGATATCCTTTGCTATTCCTAACAAGCCCCTTTCAACCACCTATGCGTTCGTATTAATGAGGTGATTTTTTAGAAAGCCTTAAGGATGGGGGTTGGTTGCCAGGGGAACCAACCTTGAAGAAAGGGTTAGAACTTTCAGTCCCACCCTGACCTCCAGGGAGGGAAGAGGGGCTAAAGGTTGAATTAATCACCAGTGGTCAATGATTTAATCAATCATGTCTGTGTAGGAAGGAGAGGGTTTTGAGAGACTCTGAGCTGGTGAACACATGGAGAGCACCCAGAGAAAGCATGGAAGCTTCAAACCCTTTCACACGTATCTCACCCTATGCATCTCTTCCATCTCACTGTTCTTATGTTATGGTCATCTATAATAAGCCAGTAATCTAGTAAGTAAAATGTCTTCCCAAATTTTGTGAATTACTCTAGCAAATTAATCACACCGGAGGCAGGGGATTGGGAACCTCCCATTTATATAGCCGGTTGGTCAGAAGTACAAGTAACAAGCTGGACTTTCAATTGGTGTGTGAATTGGGATGTGTGGCGGAGGTGGGGTTGGGGTGCTCAGGCAGCCCTGCAGGACTGCACCCTTCATCTGTGGAATCCGATGCTAGCTCCAGGTAAGCCGTTTAAGAACTGAGCTAAACTGTAGGACACCCAGCTGGTGTTGACAACTGTTAATATACGGAACACCCTCACATCTGATGTCAGAAGTGAAGGTGTAGTACAGTATTGAGAGTAGAGACACACAGGAGCGTTTTTCCTTTATAAAAAGATACAATCAACAGAGTGAAAAGGCAACCTAAGAGGAAATATTTGCAAATCATATATCTGATAAGGGGTTAATATCAAAAACATATAAAGAATTCCTACAACTCAACACAAAAACACAAACAATCCAAAGAAAATTACATAGCCAACAAGCATATGAAAAGATGCTCAACCTCCTAATCATTAGGGAAATGCAAATCAACCATGAGGAGATACCACCTTAACACTCAAAAAAAAGACAAATAAAAATCACAGAAAATAACAAATGTTGGCAAGGATGTGAAGAAACTGTTGAATCCCTGTGCACTGTTGATGGGAATTTAAAAGGATACAGCCACTATGGAAAACAGTATGGTGATTTCTTCAAAAAACAGAACATAGAATTACCAGTACAATCCAGCAATTCCAATTCTGGGTATCTACCCCCCAAAAAATGAAAGCAGGATCACAAATAGATATTTGTATACCCATGTTGAAAGCAGCACTATTGACAATAGAACTAGCCAAAAGGAAGCAACAGATGATAGATAATACAATATATACATACAATGTAATATAACCTTAAAAAGGTAGGAACATGAATGAACCTTGAGGACATTATCCTATGTGAAATAAACCAAACACAACAAGACAAATACTGTATGATTACACTCATATGAGTTACTTAGAATAGTAAATTCATAGATATAGAAAGTAGAAGGGGTTTGGGGCAGGGGAGACAGTGAATGGGGAGTTGTTTAATGAGTGTTAAGTTTTAGTTTTTCAAGATGAAAAGACTTCTGAAATTGGTTGCATAACAATGTGAATGTAAATAACACTTAAAAAAAAAAAACCCACACAGAACAAGTCATACTGTACTGTGCCAATATATAAATAACATACACAAGATTAAAGTTTAAGATCTATAAAATCAATTCACCATTATATGTAGTTTTTAAATTCTTACCTGATTTTTTTGTGTTAATTCATTAACTGAACTTTTAAGTTTTTGTAGTTCCTGCACATATACAGCAACTTCCTGGGGGCCTTTGGCAAGTTCACTCCTCAGCTGGTCTATTATGGCCTAAAAGGAAAAAAAAGAAAATTAGAGTAAACTAAAATGAAAAAGGAAATGAAAGCATCCAAAGGTTTTCAGATTACATACATTTTTGTCATTGTTGTTGAACTGAAATAACTCAGAAATTTCAACCTGATTCTTTATCTTACCAGCTCTACATCTTTTCTGGCTGAAAATTAATTTTTAAAATTTATCCAAAATATACAACTTCATTTATTTAATAATACATGAAATGAAAAGTTGACATCCTATTTTATGTGTCTGAAGTAAGCACCAACCTGCAAACTTGAATTTACTGGCTTTAAATTCTATACTTTAATCCTCCTGAATTTAAAAAGGATATGCCAAGTTATGTCTATATTTTCTCCCAGTTTCTGTGCACAGCCTTTTTTTTTTTTTACTTCAAAATCATGTTAAATGCAACAACCAACATAGAAATACCATTGAAAGTGGTGATTCATCTTTTGGACTGTAATGGAAAGTATTTGTCCAAAGAAGTTATCAAACAGAAGCTATATATAGTTTCATTAACCTGGATCACTCTATGACCATGAATAATAGCTGGGTATGAATTTGCTTTAATGCATTTAATATTGTTTAAATGAAAATTAATGTCTATTATGAAAACAATGGTTTAATCATTTAATAAATAAGGTAAGAGAAAGATAAGCAAAGAGCCTAGAAATACAAGCTTCCTATACATGAAAGCTTCAACCACTAGAGAGAGACTAAGTACTGCCTTTTAAGTATGGTTTCCTGCAAGTGATATTAACAGGAGAACTTTTTCATTTCTAATACTGCTTACTGGCTTTACTTTTTACATTCTTAACATTACGATTATTTTCAATTGCCTATATTCTTCATCAGTAAATAAACTATAATATGAATACAATAAATTTCTTAATTTTTTTAAATGAACACATCGGCAATTACCTATATCATACATTAAAAGTGAGTACTTTCATCTTCAAGGAAAAAATCTTAGAAGGCTACTAATTTATTGTGACAATAATGCCAAGTGATCTTTTGCTACTTCTTTTGGAAAGCCTTCCAGAATGTGTGGCCCTTTTTTTTTGTTAAAGGATTCTCATTATAATAAAACCAAATCCATTGTGGATGAAGGGATAAGGATAATGGATGAAGGTATAAAGTTTTAGAAACAAACTAGTAAACAAGGTAACTGAACTGAATGATTAAGCACTTGGGCTTATTTTAATAACCATAAATTAATGAAACTAGTTTTTTGAGTGCTTTCCAAACTGTTTTAAAGTCAATAAAAAGAGGTTTCAAAAATGTTTTGGGGAATGACAGCATGTCTGAGATATGTTTATGACCTGATTTTTTAAGGAAAACATGTATATAAAATATACTTCAAAGAAAATATTTAAATATTCATGTATTTTTAACTGTGTTCAAGTAAAAAGTGTATCCTAAACGCTTTCTGTCTTGAACTGGTCATGTAACGTTGAAATGGATATAGGTATTGGAAGTTTATTTCAATTTGTTATGTCTAACAACTTTGAACCTCAGAATCACTTTCTATTAGCAATATTATGGATGTTAATAAAAATATTAGGAACAATCCAGCTACTTTAAATTAGTATGTTTTAATCATGTAGTACAAATGCCTACTTATCACACAGGAAAATAAATTATCATATTTAAATCCCTACTTCTAACTCTCTTTCAAAGGAATTACTAGAATATTTCACACACAATAAGCAGAAATAAGTAACAGTGTATTAAAATGCAAATTTTGAGTATATTTCATTAAAATACCATGATTCCACATTAAAGTTTATAAGATACAGTTAGCCATGTGTAACATCTATCTAGTATCTATCTTGCTGATAAATGCCAACATATAAAAGGAACTAAACAAAGAAAATGTAAAGCAAATGTATCCAAAATTATTTTGTTATATCTTATACCTTTTAGATACAGTAACATAAATAATTTTATAATGTATCCTTCGTACACTAAATATGTATATGTTTCTAAACTAGAATTTTTAAAAATATAAAAGCAAGCATTTAAAATTTTTCACTTTACTCAAGGGGGGAAAAAAGAAAGATGTGGGAAAAGTATACACCTAAAGGTACATTTTAGTTATGGGGAAGGGGAGGAACAGGAGTGAATTATAGGACACTTTCACTCTCTCTACTGCACATTATGAGTCGTTTTAATTTTTGACAGTGATCATATGTTTCTATTTTAAAAAATAAAGACTGAAGACAAAATTTCAAAGAAAATAAATACATTCACTATAGCAATATCACTGGGTGAAATTCAAAAAGAAGTTCTTCAAGTCACACAGACAGTCCTCACTAGTTAATAGGACAAGCTCATTTGTGGCTAGAAATCTTTAGCACTTGCACTTCCTGGGAATGCTGCTCCCAATTCTTCACCCTGCTTCTTGCTTACTTCATTCTTCTCCCATGTATCCTCTTTGAGGATACCTTCCCTGATCATTCTATCTAACATTGTCCCACGTTATTGCCAGCCCCACTACTGTCCATATCCCGTTTTGTTTGTCTACATAGCACTTAGCATTAACTGACTTTCTATCATGATTTGGTTTACTTATATATTATTTGGTTTCCACAAAGGAATATAAGCTTTATAAGAGCAGGCACTGTATCTTATTCACTGTTGTATTCCCCACATGTAAAATAGTTGCTGACACTCAGGCATTCAAAAAATACTCGCTAAAGGGATGAGTGATTCTATCTCCAAGAAGTTACTAGATATTTGTACACAAGGAAACAGTATATAGGACTCTATAAAATAGTTTGCATTTCCTTGAAGCCACATTATTGAATTTAACATCGAATTTTTACTAAAAAATTTTAAATTACAAAATAATTAAGGAAAAATATTTCACGCAAACCTGCTAGTGCTTTAAGATTATAATTATTGTCCTAATATTCTACTAGTTTTAGTAAATAATCATTTTAAAGATGGTTAAAAATTTGCTTGATTAATAAAACAAAAATGAGCATGTGTTTGAAGTTCTGAGATTGCCTTAAAACACAAAATTGCCATATGGTGCTATGGTACTATTAAAAGTAGTACTAATATTAAAAGCCTTCCAAAAACACATTACCTCAAGTTTAAGCATCTCCATTAGAAAGCAGAAAAAAATAAAATAAAATGATGGATGAAAGGTGGAAGACTGACAAAAGTACACATTGAACATACAATAAAAAGTCCAAACACACCTCTAAATCTGATCTCTTATACTAGCTTACTTTTAAATGATACTTAAATGCTCTCTTTAGTAACTATGCATGAGTATAATCATACTTATTCCATCTCTTTATAACCTTATTAGCTTTAAAAATTGGGATTCAAATAAGTATATTTGGAATACAAATAAAATTCTTAAAAAATCATTTCCATTAAAGACAACACCAAATATAAGTTGATGACAGCTTTGATATGTTTAATAATGTAGATTTTTAGGAATAATCCTTTTATTAACCTTAATTTCTGATCTAAAGAAAAGCTAATTATTTTAAAAGTACTTTTAAATGCTTTAGAATGAGTTATTTTTCTATATGCCTTCTAAAATATCTAGATTTTTTAAATGTCAATGAATTCATAAGTTATATTTTTAATGAAAGGAATGGAACATATTTAACAATGTATAATACCAGATTGTATATCTTGAGCCTCAACGAGAAATACCAAACAAATCATTACATTTTTAGTTTCTTTAACTCCTTTTACTGTTTTGTTTCTGATTCCAATGTTTTAGGTTCAGTAAAGCAGTAATATATAAAATAGTTTTTTTTCTATTAAGTTATATAATTCACTAACACACTTAACTGAGAATAAATAGAAATGAATTTTAATAAATTAATAAAATACATGCCAGTTTTCAAGGAGTAAGCAGAAGCTAAAAACAGTTATAAACAAATAAATGAGATGGAATATTTAGACAGTAATTTTTTTTCATGTGGAAATGGTACTAGACACAACTCAAAAGTATTTTAAGCTATACTCAATACAAATATACAATATGTCAAGATATAAAAAGTAATAAAAATAAGTATTAGATCAAGATTAATAGCACAAATTTACTTCTAAGGCAATCACCAGACCACCTAAAATGGGAAATAACATGATATAGAAAGAACACGAGTTTCAGACCAAACTTGAGTTCTAATCCAAGCTTCTTTATGTTCGGTGCATGACCTTGAACAAGTTATTTAACCTCATTGAGCCCAGATTCCTTAAATATAAAACAAACTTAATACTTAACTTCCAGGGTTAAAAGAAATTTCTACTCAAGCATTATCTGGATGGGATTTTACCTCATTAGATTTCTTTGATTCAGACTCTCCTTGATTACACATTAGGAGCTTTTTATTGGCTTTGATAAATTCATGAACTCCCTGAAATTATTAGAAAATTTGTGGTACTATGTGTCATTGGGCTACAAAGATCACTTTTGGGAAATCTGCACCTGAAGTTCATAAACTTTAAAGTCTGAAATGTTAAGCATCATAAAGCCTCACATGCCTATGCATGTTGTACCCATAAACTTTCACCATTCCTCCACTAATAAGATACAGGAGGAACTAAAATAAAGGATGACATGGGTTATCTATAATATTTATACTCCATAGCTCATTAATAAGTTACTAATTATGAATAGAGTGGCTTTTAGATCACCAGCTGAAAAACTCTAAGAAAGAGATGCAAGTTGAAATGTCACTATAACAACTTTTTAAACTGAAAACATGAAAAACAGAGGTCCACATAATATATGGGAGCTTAAGAACTACACATAGTACTAGTTATAACAAAATACCTCCTATGATACAGTAGGAAGGACAAAGGCATTTTTAAGCAAATATATTTACTACACATCCTAGAGTTTGTCACATGCTGACATAATTATATAAGGGATTTACAGGCCAAAGTCATGCAAGAAATAGTACAAGAAACTGAGAATGTTTATCCTGGAAAAGAAAAAAACTCAGAGTAAATATGAACAGTCTTCAAATATTTCACGTGGAAAAGAACAGTTTACTATGTTTAATTCCTGAGAACTGGAACCAGTGCATGTAAATTATAGGGAAACAAATGCCAACTCAATGGAATGGCTGACTTAGGAAAAAATATGCACCCCTACACCACCTAGCAAGAGTTGTAGATCACTTATCAGAGATGCTATAAAGGGAATTCCTGGATGGAGTGTTAGACTAGATGATTTTTATGACTTCTTTCAACCACAAAATTAAATAACTGATAAATGAAAAAGAAGTCGAATAGAAAATAAGTCTTAAATACTTTTTCTAAACAACATTGGTTATACAAATGAAGACAATGAAATCATACTTCCTTTACCCCTACCAAATTGAAATAAACTTAATTACTACTTACTGACTAGTCTGGAGCAAATTTAACTTTAAATGTAATTTCTATACAATATACATCATTTATTAAACAGAATAATACTCTTGTATGCAAACATTCTTCTCTAAGGCTCTAGCTTCATAGAGCAAATATTAAAAATATTGACTATCAGACTATATTGACTATATACAAATATTACTCAGACCAGATGAAAGAAAGGCAAATACTGCTTGATAGGTCACTCGGAAAAATTCTGGCTTCACTCAAGAGTGCACACTAAACAAGTTAACATAAATCTCATTTAAGTGCATTAAACTTCATTACCTGTGAGTGAGCATGTTCTGCTTGTAACTTTTTGCATTCATCTTTGAGTTTTTCAGATTCTCTCTCACGTTCCAAGGTCATGTTGTCCATTAGCGTTTGAACTTGTACCAGTTCTTTCTTAAGCACAGCAACATCTTCTATTCCAGGTCTCTGAAGCTGTGAAACAACACATTTTAATTAAAAATCACAGTGAAACTAAAATAACACACTTTTTTTTTTCTTTTTTTTGTGGTATGCAGGCCTCTCACTGCTGTGGCCTCTCCCGCTGCGGAGCAGACACGCAGGCTCAGCGGCCATGGCTCACGGGCCCAGCCACTCCGCGGCACGTGGGATCTTCCCGGACCGGGGCACAAACCCATGTCCCCTGCATCGGCAGGCGGACTCTCAACCACTGCGCCACCAGGGAAGGCCAACACACATTTTTAAAATAGTTTTACTACTAAGAAATCAAAATAAAACAATCTTTAATATCAATTACTAGATTCCAAACATCAAACACTGATGTCTTCCCCCAACCACCCTCTCCTTTTCCCGCTCTATCTTATACTTGATAGTATTAGCACTCAAGGTACAAAACCACAAATTCACAATTATCCTTAGCACTTTAATTGCTTTCCTTTCCTTCACAAAGTACACCCACTGGTGATAACAATCACTTGATAAATGCTAAATTCCTTCATTTTTTTATCCTAGGAAACTCGTCAATAACATGAAGAAGGAACAGGTATAAGCATAATTTGGGTCTGTTGCAGGTTGAATACAGTTGATTCATTTATTCATATATTTCTTGAGTGCTAAATAAAGGACAGAAAGGAGGCTAGGACAGATCCAAAGTTGTTAAGCCTGGGGAGAGTGATGAAAATACATGGTACCAATGACAGAAATACAGTTACAGAGGAAACAGGATGACTTGATTTTATACTTGTTGAATTTGAAATGAAAGCTAGAAATGCAATCAGAAGTACCCGAAAAGTATAAATTTATACAACTAAAGTTCAAGGGATGGTAAGATCAGAGATGCAAATATGGAAACTACTAAAAAAGACACGATATTAAGATAGAAACAACAAAAATGTTAAAGTCATAAATTATGTGTCATAAAATTCCATTTTTACTTTAAAAATCATATAAAGTATATACATTTATGTGGAAAAACTAAAGGGAATTTTTTTCTTTCCTCCATTCTACTCAAGCTGTACTTCCAAAAATGTTTCATCAGTGTATACATTTAATTTTTCGATTTCAAATAAGGTACATTCTAATAAATGGCTTCTAAATTACCAGTTCAGTCTTTAGATCTTGAATTATAGTTGCTCCTTTGTTTAATTCTTCTGTTAGATAGGTCACTTTTTGTTCGGCAGCTTCTCGAAGACTCCTTTCTTCATCATATTTTGACTTTACATCTAATTAAAGATAGTTATACAAATGACATGACATTAACTCTAGGGAAGAACAGTTTTATAAATTCTTGTATATTCCAGTATATATCTATATATCACTCTAATTCACATTCCTTTGATAACCATAAACATATACAATAAAATTATACTTCTGATTACATTAAATGATAAACTATTTTTTTTACTTTTTGAATTTTATTTTATTTATTTATACAGCAGGTTCTTATTAGTCATCAATTTTATACAAATCAGTGTATACATATCAATCCCAATCGCCCAATTCATCCCACCACCACCCCCAACCCCCGCCGCTTTCCCTGCTTGATGTCCATATGTTTGTTCTCTACATCTTTGTTTCAATTTCTGCCCTGCAAACCAGTTCATCTGTACCATTTTTCTAGGTTCCAAATATATGCATTAATATACGATATTTATTTTTCTCTTTCTGACTTACTTCACTCTATATGACAGTCTCTAGATCCATCCACGTCTCAACAAATGACCCAATTTCGTTCCTTTTTATGGCTGAGTAATATTCCATTGTATATATGTACCAAAACTTCTTTATCCATTCGTCTGTCAATCGGCATTTAGGATGCTTCCATAACCTGGCTATTGTAAACAGTGCTGCAATGGACACTGGGATGCATGTGTCTTTTTGAATTGTGGTTTTCTCTGGGTATATGCCCAGTAGTGGGATTGCTATGTCATATGGTAATCGTATTTTTACTTTTAAGGAACCTCCATACTGTTCTCCATAGTGGCTGTATCAGTTTACATTCCCACCAATAGTGCAGGAGGGTTCCCTTTTCTCCACACCATCTCCAGCATTGGTTGTTTGTAGATTTTCTGATGATGCCCATTCTAACTGGTGTGAGGTGATACCTCACTGCAGTTTTGATTTGCATTTCTCTAATAATTAGTGATGTTGAGCAGCTTTTCATGTGCTTCTTGGCCATCTGCATGTCTTCTTTGGAGAAATGTCTATTTAGGTCTTCTGCCCATTTTTGGTTTGGGTTGTTTGTTTAATATTAAGCTACATGAGCTTGTTTATATGCTTTGGAGATTAATCCTTTGTCCGTTGATTCGTTGGCAAATATTTTCTCCCATTCTGAGGGTTGTCTTTTCGTCTTGTTTATGGTTTCCTTTGCTGTACAGAAGCTTTGAAGTTTCATTAGGTCCCATTTGTTTATTTTTGTTTTTATTTCCATTACTCTAGGAGGTGGATCAAAAAGATCTTGCTGTGATTTATGTCAAAGAATGTCCTTCCTATGTTTTCCTCTAAGAGTTTTATAGTGTGCAGTCTTACATTTAGGTCTCTAATCCATCTTGAGTTTATTTTTGTGTATGGTGTTAGGGAGTGTTCTAATTTCATTCTTTTACATGTAGCTGTCCAGTTTTCCCATCACCACTTGTTGAAGAGACTGTCTTTTCTCCATTGTATATACTTGCCTCCTTTGTCATATATTAGTTGACCATAGGTGCGTGGGTTTATCTCTGGACTTTCTATCTTGTCCCATTGATCTATGTTTCTGTTTCTGTGCCAGTACCATATTGCCTTGATTACGGTACCTTTGCAGTATAGTCTGAAGTCAGAGAGTCTGATTCCTCCAGCTCTGTTTTTTTCCCTCAAGACTGCTTTGGCTATTCGGGGTCTTTTGTGTCTCCATACAAATTTTAAGATGATTTGTTCTAGTTAAGTAAAAAATGCCATTGGTAATTCAACAGGGATTGCTTTGAATCTGTAGATTGCTTTGGGTAGTATAGTCATTTTCACAAGATTGATTCTTCCAATCCAAGTACATGGTATATCTCTCCATCTGCTGGTATCATCTTTATTTCATCAGTGTCTTATAGTTTTCTGCATGCAGGTCTTTTGTCTCCCTAGGTAGGTTTATTCCTAGGTATTTTATTCTTTTTGCTGCAATGGTAAACAGGAGTGTTTCCTTAATTTCTCTTTCAGATCATCATTAGCATATAGGAATGCAAGAGATTTCTGTGCATTAATTTTGTACCTGCAACTTTACCAAATTCACTGATGAGCTCTAGTAGTTTTCTGCTGGCATCTTTAGGATTCTCTATGTATAGTATCATGTCATCTGCAGAGTGACAGTTTTACTTCTTCTTTTCCAATTTGTATTCATTTTATTTCTTTACTTCTCTGATTGCCGTGGCAATATTGCCACTATTGAATAATAGTGGTGAGCGTGGACATCATTGTCTTGTTCCTGATCCTACAGGAAATGCTTTCAGTTTTTCACCATTGAGAGCAATGTTGGCTGTGGTTTTGTCATATATGGTTTTTATTATGTTGAGGTAGTTTCCCTCTATGCCCACTTTCTGGAGAGTTTTTATCATAAATGGTGTTGAATTTTGTCAAAAGCTTTTTCTGCATCTATTGAGATGATCATATGGTTTATATTCTTCAATTTGCTAATATGGTGTATCACATTGATTGATTTGCGTATACTGACGAATCCTTGCATCCCTGGGATACATCCCACTGGATCACGGTGTATGATCCTTTTAATGTGTTGCTGGATTCTGTTTGCTAGTATTTTGTTGAGGATTTTTGCATCTATATTCATCAGTGATATTGGTATGTAACTTTTTTTTTAGTATTTTTGTCTGGTTTTGGTATCAGGGTGATAGTGGCCTCATAGAATGAGTTTGGGAGTGTTCCTTCCTCTGCAATTTTTTGGAAGAGTTTGAGAAAGATGAGTGTTAGCTCTTCTCTAAATGTCTGATAGAATTCACCTGTGAAGCCATCTGGTCCTGGACTTTTGTTGGAAGATTTTTAATCACAGTTTCAATTTCATTACTTGTGATTGGTCTATCCATATTTTCTATTTCTTCCTGGTACAGTCTTGGAAGGTTATACCTTTCTAAGAATTTGTGCATTTCTTCCAGGTTGTCCATTTTTTTGGCATAGAGTTGCTGTTAGTAGTCTCTTAGGATACTTTGTATTTCTGCAGTGTCTGTTGTAACTTCTCCTTTTTCATTTCTAATTTTATTGATTTGAATCTTCTCCCTCTTTTTCTTCATGAGTTATCAATTCTGTTTATCTTCTCAAAGTACCAGCTTTTAGTTTTATTGATCTTTGCTATTGTTTTGTTTCTATTTCATTTATTTCTGCTCTGATCTTTATGATTTTTTTCCTTCTGCTAATTTTGGGTTTTGTTTGTTCTTCTTTCTCTAGTTCCTTTAGGTGTAAGGTTAGATTGAGATTTTTCTTGTTTCTTGAGGTAGGCTTGTATTGCTATAAAATTCCCTCTTAGAATTGCTTTTGATGCAACCCATAGGTTTTGGATCATGGTGTTTTCATTGTCATTTGTCTCTAGGTATTTTTTGATTTCCTCTTTGATTTCTTCAGTGATCTCTTGGTTATTTAGTAACATAGTGTTTAGCCTCCATGTGTTTGTGTTTTTTATGTTTTTCTACTCTAATAGCGTTGTGGTCAGAAAAGATGCTTGATATGATTTCAATTTTCTTAAATTTACTGAGGCTTGATTTGTGACCCAAGATGTGATCTATCCTGGAGAACGTTCTGTGCGCACTTGAGAAGAAAGTGTAATCTGCTGTTTTTGGATGGAATGTCCTATAAATATCAATTAAATCTATCTGGTCTATTGTGTCATTTAAAGCTTGTGTTTTCTTATTTATTTTCATTTTGGATGATCTGTCCATTGGTGTAAGTGAGGTGCTAAAATCCCCCACTATTACTGTGTTACTGTCGATTTCCTCTTTTACAGCTGTTAGCAGTTGCCTTATGTATTGAGCTGCTCTTATGTTGGGTGCATATATATTTATATTTGTTATATCTTCTTCTTGGATTGATACCTTGATCATTATGTAGTGTCCTTCCTTGTCTCTTGTATCATTTTTTATTTTAAAGTCTATTTTATCTGACATGAGTATTGCTACTCCAGCTTTCTTTTCATTTCCATTTGCATGGAATATCTTTTTCCATCCCCTCACTTTCAGTCTGTATGTGCCCCTAGGTCTGAAGTGGGTCTCTTGTAGACAGCATATAGATGGGTCTTCTTTTTGTATCCATTCAGCGAGCCTGTGTCTTTTGGTTGGAGCATTTAATCCATTCACTTTTAAGATAAGTAGCAATATGTATGTTCCTATTACCATTTTCTTAATTGTTATGGGTTTGTTTTTGTAGGTCCTTTTCTTCTCTTGTATTTCCCACTTAGAGAAGTTCCTTTAGCATTTGTTGTAGAGATGGTTTGGTGGTGCTGAATTCTCTTGCTTTTTCTTGTCTGTAAAGCTTTTTATTTCTCCATCGAAACTGAATGAGATCCTTGCCCGGTAGAGTAATCTTGGTTGTAGGTTCTTCCCTTTCATCACTTAAAGTATATTATGCCACTCCCTTCTGGCTTGTAGAATCTCTGCTGAGAAATCAGCTGTTAACCTTATGGGAGTTCCCTTGTATGTTATTTGTCATTTTTCCCTTTCGGCTTTCAATAATTTTTCTTTGTCTTTAATTTTTGCCAATTTGATTACTATGTGTCTCGGTGTGTTTCTCCTTGGGTTTACCCTGTATGGGACTTGCTGCACTTCCTGGACTTGGGTGGCTATTTCCTTTCCCATGTTAGGTTAGTTTTCAACTATAATCTCTGCAAATATTTTCTCTGGTCCTTTCTCTCTCTCTTCCCCTTCTGGGACGCTTATAATGCAAATGTTGTTGTGCTTAATGTTGTCCCAGAGGTCTCTTAGGCTGTCTTCATTTCTTTTCATTCTTTTTTCCTTATTCTGTTCTGCAGCAGTGAATTCCACCATTCTGTCTTCCAGGTCACTTATTCGTTTTTCTGCCTCAGTTATTCTGCTGTTGATTCCTTCTAGTGTAGTTTTCATTTCAGTTATCATATTGTTCATCTCTGTTTGTTTGTTCTTTAATTCTTCTAGATCTTTGTTAAACATTTCTTGCATCTTCTTGATCTTTGCCTCCATTCTTTTTCAGAGGTCCTGGATCATCTTCACTATCATTATTCTGAATTCTTTTTCTGGAAGGTTGCCTATCTCCTCTTCATTTAGTTGTTTTTCTGGGGTTTTATCTTGTTCCTTCATCTGGTACATAGCCCTCTGCCTTTTCATCTTGTCTAACTTTCTGTGAATGTGGTTTTTGTTCCCCAGGCTGCATGACTGTAGTTCTTCTTGCTTCTGCTGTCTGCCCTCTGGTGCTAAATGATAAACTTTAAATGATCAAATGTCTTTGTCTACATAAATTCCACACAGCGATAAATTACTAATTAGCATTTTAATGTATACTTAATCACATACAATATATTACCTAAAAGCATGTATATGTAGTTAAAAACATTATATGCGATTGTTAGCATAACCAAATGTTAAATCTGTACTATATTACTTAACGTCTTCAAAATGTTACTTGTTAATCTTTAAGCATACCCCAAAAGAAAATTCATCTTCTCTAAAATTCAAGAATTTTAGAGAGAAAATCAGTCCTTTGAAAGGAGGAGGTGGGAGAACAAACAAAATAACTTATATAGCAACTCTATTATCATTAAATGGCAGTAATCACCACCACAATCTATAACAAATGCTTTATCACACTAAAATACAATGTTTATTTCTAGGATATACAATGGCAAAATTGTAATGAGACTGATATATTGGCTAAATAATTCTGATTTAATTTACCTGCAATTTCAGTGGCAAGTTGGGCTGCTTTCTGTTCAAATAAGTCTTTCATTTGCTTAATATTAAAATTTTCTGTTTGGGCTTCTTCTAACTGCTGTTCCAGAGACTGTAGTTCTACAAAAAAGTACAGTAATTATTCAAATACAATGTGAATTACATTTCCTAAATTGTTATTACTTATAATCACTGTAGAAGTTAAAGACAATCAACATGTGTCTACTAGCCAATTACTAGTAGAGTATCTTCACATTTTAAGAATTAAGCATAGGGCTTCCCTGGTTAAGAATCCGCCTGTCAATGAAGGGGACACGGGTTGGAGTCCTGGTCCAGGAAGATCCCACATGCCTCGGAGCAAGTAAGCCTGTGCGCCACAACTACTGAGCCTGCGCTCTAGAGCCCGCTAGCCACAACTACCGAGCCCATGTGCCACAAATACTGAAGCCTGCGCGCCTAGAGCCCCTGCTCCGCAACAAGAGAAGCCACTGCGATGAGAAGCCCGCACACCGCAACAAAGAGTAGCCCCAGCTCGCCTCAACTAGAGAAAGCCGGCACGCAGCAACAAAGACCCAATGCAGCCAAAAATAAAATAAATGTATTAAAAAAAAAAGAGAATTAAGCATAGCCAATTCATTTAAGACTCAAGTCATAGTTTACAAACATGTAAAACAAATGAAAGGAATATTTAGCAATCATACCCAAATAATTTATAAATATTTGTTTAAGGATTATTGTGACTTCACATTTCTCAGTTATTTTCCTATATCGGTCAACTGACCAAAAAGAAATATATCCTGCACCGCTGATGAAAAATGTAACAATGCGAAATGAAATTAGAACTGTTTTAAGAACAATCAAGGTCTTAAATAAAATAATCAATTAAAATATGCAGTCAACTCCTACTACTTCATTCTCATAAAGAAAAGGGATTTCAGAGGGACATTAAATACAATAGCTAATCTCAAAATATAATTTTGATTATTCATTGAGCATTCCTCCAGTTAAAGTCCATTACCAAGATGCTAGTTTCATCATTTTTTTATTTCAAGAGAAAAAACTGCATCGCTCTTTAATACAGATCTAAATTTTCATTAACCACCATATTAATGTAATATTTCAGAAGTTTCTTTCTAACTTCAGAATATAATGAACTAAAACAGGACTAAGATTTCATTAACTGATTAAGTTACAAAGTTCACAGGTAACAGATACTCTCAGCCTAGAATATGACTGTTGTCTTCACTGTTTTAAAGCCATAAAGTATAATCACAAAATAAAATTCATGTAGCAAGCATCACAGAAAAAGAAAGAAAGGATGAGAAAGAAGAAAAAGAAAAATGAAAAATTAACAGCTTCAAGTAAAGTTACCTGCTGATGAATCAGTCACTAATCCATCAGGTTTAGAGTCCTCAATGAAAACAAAAAACATAAACAAATACATTAAAAGGAAAAGACAATACTGTTACAATTGCCAATGTGAAAAAAATCTCTGAAATCCACATTCTGTCAGGTAAGTAGCAAGATTTTGATGAAAATCAAATCTTGGCCTGCTCACATTCTTCTAGATCTCTAAGGTATGACTAGGCAGTCTGGAATAATGATGTAACTGTAGCTCACTGATTCTAAGAATTATTTTATGTTAACATATATTAAATTTTTATGAGTCTTGCCAAGATGGCATCTTAAATTCCATAAATACAGTAATAAGTAACATAAACTATCACAATTATAAAAATAGATTCTAAAGCAAATACTTAAGTTAGCAGACAAGATTCAATCCTATAATAGTCAAAACTTTTCATAAGCTGAAATATGCCATGAAACTAACACTACTAAAAAATTGGCTTTAAAAACATAAATTTTTAATTCCAGATTATAAATTGTCTTTAAAGGAGCCGAAATAAAGAATGTATTCCATAAGGTTTAATTTATCCCATGCATTAGGAATAAAATAATATACCACCTAGTCATTATTCCCATATTCTAAAGAATTACATATACCTGAAAAAGTTTCATAAGGTATCTCATAGTACATCTGACTTTTTATTTTCCTATACATTGGATTTAGACATACTGATTGCTAATAATCATCAGTAATTAAAATACATTTTCCCCCAAAGGTAAATTTCTTATCAAGGCAATTGCACTGTGGGAATGTATTTAATTTATATTATAAATGTAAAATAGCCGTATCAAATATAGTAAACAATTTCCTCTGTGTTTTCAGGTGCGGAAAATAATACAGCTCATGTTTGAATGATTGTTAATGGCATCTATGTAAAACACACATAAGTGAACTATAAGTATTTTGGATTACTAAAAACCTCTTTAATGCGTCCTCAATTATAGAAGCTGAGCAGTAATAAGACTGATATCTTTTTTATCCATTTATTTGTTTTTTTCCTAGTCTAAATCACAATTTTTGGTGAAAAGACAAAAAGACCAACTGGGAGTCATAATGTGCTAAGATAATGTGCACAGGGATCACTAATTACTTTATAAAAGTAGTAGAGCTATTGTTAAAGGGTGTCAGTTTTATTCTTATAAATGAAAACTATATATGTATTTGGTAAAATTCATTATTCTATGATTCTTTATGTAAGTTTAGTATAAAAGTCAAAATAATTTTAGTATAAAAATCATAATTGGTTAAGACATTGTTTAGAAAATACATTAAGCTATAAAGAACATATATATATATAAAGAATCTAAGATATCAAGTGAAATCCCTCAAAATAACCACTTTTGATACCACAATGATTTGCTTGTTCTTTTCCCTATATATTATTTTTATGTAAAGTTGTATAGTACATATGTGCCTGTGTGTGTACAAAGACACAAATGTTTTTTAACATAATTAATACATCAGTTTTCCCAAGTTTTCAAACAATCTCCACTAATATAAACTGTAAGCAGCTACTAATGGTTCTGTCCTTATTAACAGACATTTTAGTGATTTCTAATTTGTCACAAACACAAATGCTCTGAAGAGCTTCACTACTGTTTGAACCTATATTTCTTAACCATTTAGGTATATTGTCAGAAAATAAGAATAATGTTTTAAACAATCCATAGGTAAATGATTCTTAATGGAGCACCTTTAAGGAGTTACATCTGACCTTCCCACATATTAGTTATATTGGTTTGCATTCATTAGTACTACAAAGGATATACATGTAGGCTAATACACAGAGAAACAAATTAGGAAGTTATTCATATCAGGCCACCTGTTTACAAAAAAGTATAATGCTTAATTTTCAACAATGAAAATAAACAACTAATAACACACTTCAAGTATTTAAAAGCAATTACTTGCTGCTGCAGCCCTTGAAATTTTTCTAATTCTTTCTTTAATTCTTCTGAGTACCATTTTTCCTCCTAAGAGAAGAAAACAGTTTTTAATTAGTAAATTGTAAAAGATTTTATTTATCTGAAACACTGAAAATAAACAAGTATAATCATTTTTAGTCTTACCTTAAGTGAAGCCTGTAGGTCTTGGACCTCTTGTCTGAGTAGTGTTATGTCATCTCTAAACATAAGTTGAAAAAAAAGGAATTAATAGTTAATGTTCTTTAACAAATCATGGCCAGTGACTGCATATTAGTATTCTAATTTTCTCAAGTCTTAAAAAAATACTATAGATTTTATGTATAGTGGCATACATATATATATATAATCCTTGGGAAAATAATTTTATTCCTAAAGCACATTGTCTATAAAGGGAAGAACATTTTCTCATGGAAATGATAAAACTGACTGTCAAGAACCTGAGCCCAAAGCAAAATATCTCCCATTAATTTACCAGCAATAAGCATCAATAGATTCCTATTGCAGTAGTGTAAAATCTAAACTCATTAACAAGGACTATAAAATCTGCACAATCTACTCCCTGCCTTACCACTCTCACCCTCATTACTTTAGCTCTAACAATTCTGGCTTCTTTCTGTTTCTTGAGTCTGAAATGCTCTTTCCTGTCAAAACTTCACATTCTGTTCACTTCACCTAATTCTCTGTCAGTCTGACAAAGAATGGTGAGCAGACACCTCAAGGACCTAATGCAGGAAAAAGATTCCATGAGAAAACACATTTAGGATTATTCTTGTGGATATGAGGAACATATCTTCCCCTGTTGGATTATAAATAGCAGAAAAAGGGACTCTCCTTCCTCCACGCCACTCCAATGGCTGCCATGGTAGAAGACACAAAACTGAACTGAGCTGATTGGGAATACTCAAGTTAACTGATTCTAGTACAAAGGGAACAGAACAGGATAAGTTCTAATGTTTCAGAAGACCAAGTCCACACCAGCACAAGCGTTATCAGAAAGTAAAAGATAATGGGACATACTGGTGCGAGAATTATTCTCTAGGATGGGAGTGGGGGTAGAGAACAAATAACAGAGTCAGCTTCATCTGTGAAACATGGTTAATAATAGAAAAAGAAGGAAATTGCCAACAAAGAAAAATGTGAAAGATGGAGAAATAAGTCCTCTACCTTTGGTAGCCATTCATATGTAAAGAATTACTTCATTATTCAACAGAACTTGTCTATGCCAGACTCTCAAGTTGTTCAGTTTAATGGGGCAAGTAAACATGGAAAGAAGAGTAACAGACCATCAGTTCTATGATAAAAATAAAAACAGAGACATAGGGACTTCCCTGGTAGTGCAATGGTTAAGAATCCACCTGCCAATGCAGGGAACACGGGTTCGATCCCTGGTACGGGAAGATCCCACATGCTGTGGAGCAACTAAGCCCGTGCGCCACAACTACTGACCCTGTGCTCTAAAGCCCACGAGCCACAACTACTGAGCCCGCATGACACAACTACCGAAGCCCGAGCGCCTAGAGCCCATGCTCCACATCAAGAGAAGCCACCGCAATGAGAAGCCCGCACACCACAACAAAGAGTAGCCACCACTCGCCGCAACTAGAGAAAGCCCACACACAGAAACAAAAACCCAATGCAGCCAAAAATAAATCAATTAATTTTTTAAAAAAACAGAGGCATAAAGATAGTGATCACTTCTACTTACAAGCACTTCATGATGGAGATAAACTTTGAGGTGACGTCTTTAATCTCTGAATACAAAAGTAAAACTGGATAATAGATTCCTGTTTCTTTTGTTGACTCTTAAAATTTGTCTTTTTATGACACTTTCATTAGTTTTCTTTACTTCGTGTGTGTGTGTGTGTGTGTGTGTGTGTGTGTCTCCCCTCCCCTCCCTCTCTCCCATGTGGCCCTAGGAACTTACCCAACTTGTAGAAACCACCTGCCAACTTAGTCTTAATATGAGAAGAACACAGGGAACACTTAGTTTTAATATGTGTATAGAAAAGTGTATATACGTTTTAAGTTTTCCCTACTCTTTATTAATCTTCCAACTCTATGTATAAACTAAAATGATGAAGAGAGGAATTAATAACAATATTCTTGAAAGGCTAATACTAAATTGAATGAAATTGCAAGGAAGATAAAGGAAGATAATTCCAATTCAACTTCTAATTGGGTGGGCTCAGTTACTCCAATTAATCTTTTAAAAAGTGCCACTTAACAAATTTTTGAAGCAATTTGCCTAGCAAAGAAAATCTTTTGAAACGTGTAACATATCAAAGCAATCTAGGGTATTTACAAAAGAAAATTAGGAAACATCAATCAAAATTTTAAAGGGAAACTTTATCCAAAAATTCCATTTCTAGAAATTTATCTTCCAGATATATTCAAACATGTGCAAATGTTATGTCCACAAGGACATATACCACAATATTTATAATTACAAAACACTGGAAATAGCCTAAATGCTATGATCAGGAGAATGATAAAATTCCATGCAGTCATTAAGAAGAATGAGGTAGCTTTACCTGCATTGATATGAAACAATCCATAAGATACACAGAGAAACAAAAGGTATAGGACAATGCAGAACTTCTCTTTTATGTAATTACATACATTTATATATTTCTTTATATATACACAGATATAAGCATATGTGTATACATGCATACACTATCTCTGTAAATATACACAAGAAACTGATGATAAGTAAGAGGCTAGGGGGAAAGGGTGGCAAGGAGTCAATTTATACCACATAATTTTTTGAACCATTTGAATTTTGTATTCTGCATATGCTATCCATACATCTAATTTTAAAATCTGGACCCAAGAAAACTAATGCATCACGTTTCATATATATGATTGATGTTGATGGAATTCTCAGTTTGTCATATGTTAACTGTAGAGCTTTAAAACAAAAAGGTTTCATGACCCACCTAAGTCACGTGGGCTTTGATCTAGAAGACATATCTTGCCCATAGTCACATGCTACCCAATATGTTATAGAACGGCAGGATGTAATTTTAAGAAATTGGAGAGGTACAGGAAGATGGGAAGAACACATATAATAACAAATAAACCTGGAAAAGTATACACTGACTATTCCATAAACAATGAGAAACTAGTGAAAGTTAATATTCAGAATAAAGCAATCAAATTTCCATTTTAAGAATACTAGTCTGGGGCTTCCCTGGTAGCACAGTAGTTAGGAATCCGCCTGCCAATGCAGGGTACATGGGTTCGAGCGCTAGTCCGGGAAGATCCCACATGCCGTGGAGCAACTAAGCCCGTGCGCCACAACTACTGAGCCTGCGCTCTAGACCCCGTGAGCCACAACTACTGAGACTGCATGCCACAACTACTGAAGCCCATGCGCCTAGAGTCCGTGCTCCACAACAAGAGAAGCCACTGCAATGAGAAGCCCGCGCACCAAAACGAAGAGTAGCCTCTGCTCACTGAAACTAGAGAAAGCCCACATGCAACAACGAAGACGCAATGCAGCCAAAAATAAAATAAATAAATTTATTTTTTAAAAAAAGAAAAAGAATACTAGTCTGGCAGCAACATGGAGAGTTAAGTAGAGAGGTACAATACATAGGGAGAGAGCTAACTATAAATACTGAAAAATATTTTTGAGTGAGAGATGATGAAGCCTAAACTAAGCCGTAGCAGGGAAGATAAAAAAAGGTTATAAGAGGGGCTTCCCTGGTGGCGCAGTGGTTGAGAGTCCACCTGCCGATGCGGGGGACACAGGTTTGTGCCCCGGTCTGGGAGGATCCCACATACCGCGGAGCGGCTGGGCCCGTGAGCCATGGCCGCTCAGCCTGCGCGTCCGGAGCCTGTGCTCCGCAACGGGAGAGGCCACAACAGTGAGAGGCCCGCGTACCGCAAAAAAAAAAAAAAAAAAGGGTTATAAGAGCTTTTAAGGAGACAGAATTAACTAAACTTTGTGACAGATCAAATAGGGGAGGGTAAGTGTGTAAAAATGAGCATATCCAATTTTCTGGCTTTAGTAACTTGGTGGAAAGATAATGTTGCCATTAACCAGAAGATGTAACAGTAGGTAAGGAAAAGGTTTAGAAGGAAATATAATGAACCCTGTTTACAAATGTCAACAGGGAGATGTTCCTTTGGAACATCTAAGAGAAGATACCTAGTAGGCAACTTGGGAGATAATTCTAGGTTGGAGATGTAGTTTAGGAGGAAGTCATGGATATGGATATTACCCCAAGTACATTATATAGAGGAAGGGAGTACATTAAACAGATCAAGAAAGAATTATCACAATGATGTGCTGTCTCAGAAGAGTAGAAGGAAAGAGAGCCAAAAGAACCAAATTGTGCAGAGATTGTAATAAATAGTCTACAAAGATGGCTGCCATCAAGTTCTTCCCTTCGTATACACAGAAGCCACTCCTCCACTGAAAGATAGAGCTTACTTCTTGGCCTCTTCAATCTGAGCTGGCCCTCAGTTTCCTGAGCACTCCTGTAGCTACTATGACCAATAAAATATGGCAGAAGTGACACTCTGAAACTTTTGAAGCCAGGCCTTAAGATAACTGGCAGCTTCTGTTTCTTTCCTCTTGTAATGCTCTTTATTAGAACCCAATTGCTGGCCTGTAAGTCCAAGCAGCAGCATAGAGAGGCCTACATGAAGGAAAACTGAGTCCCCTGATATACAGCCCCAGCTGAGCTGACAGCCAGCATCCAGCATCATCTCCCAGCCGTGAATGTGAGGTCATTTTGGACCTTCTGGCCTTCCCAGCACTCAACTCTACATAACTTAAAGCAGAACCATCCAGTCAAATCAAAGAATCATGAGAAGTAATACAGAGTTACAGTTTTAAACCACTAGGTTTGGAGTGGACTGTTACACAGTTATATAGATAACCAAAACAGAGGTCAAGTAAAATAAAAACTGAAAATAATCCAGGTTTTTTTTTACCGTTGACCTTTGAAGAAGTATTTTCAGGAGAATCATAGGGCAAAAACCAGGTTTTAGTGAGCTAAACATTGGATGAAAAGTTAAGAAGCAAGAACACAGGTAGACTATGGATCTTTTTATGTTGAAAGTTCATGTATTCGGCACTAATTCACAGCTGAGAAAGCAACTCTGTTAAACTGACACTAAATATATAAACATTTATATATAAGTATATATTTTATATCTATCTCCTAACAAATGACAAAAGAACAGTACCCAAAATTATTGACTCATACATTAAAATCCTAAAGAGCACTAATAGTCATGTAAAAGGGAAGATTCATATTTCCCAAAAGCTCTGGTTTTCCCACATATTTTAATAAATTAAAACAACCATATTTTATAGTTCTACGTATCTATCAACCAAAATGTGGTCATAATACTTTTCCTTAATGTGGTGTCCTTTATGCTATAGCATATTAACCAACTAAGAGGCTTTTTTTTTTAAAGAAAAACATGAAAAACAATTTTTTATAAGTAGAATAAAATCAAGTTTTCTTCCTTAGTGGGAATATAAGACAAGAGTCCTTACCAGTAGAAGAAGAAAAGCAAAGTCATACTGTTGAATGCTGTTCTAATTAATTATATTTTAGTTTAATTCTTAAAATGGTCAGGCAAAATTGTCAAGAAATAGAATGTGTTATGTGTGCTTGCTGTTATACTGGTGATTACAAAAAAAATGTTTTTTTAATAATTATTCAATTTAATTCTTTGCTAAATTCATTATTTTAACAACTTACTGTAAAATCTTCTAAACAAAGCATATCATTCTTTATTAAGCAGAATTGCTAAATCAAATTTAACCTTTTAAAAAATCACAATCTTTATTAAAAATATAAACCAGTGAACCATATTGTAGATGCTGGTATAGATAGTTTTTGGTCAAGGATAGGATTGGTTATAACAATAAAAGATGAAGGCTATGCTAAAAGAAAATAGATTTAAATTAAATAATATAAAAACACTACTCTTTTCGAAAACTAAGTATTCATGATAAAACAATGATATCACATGCATTCACTACATTACACTTCAAAACTATTATACTGTACCGCTTCAGAGCCAGAGCTTCTCCTCCATGACTCGAATCATTACCAGCATCGTGGACTGCCTCATAGTGTTTGAAAAGTTCATCAGCGGATCCAAGAGATTTCATACACTGCGGACATATGAAACCCTACAGAAAAAGGTTTCAAAATAGTATTTAGTATTGCAAAATAACCATTTGTATGTTATTAAATACAGTCATATGTATTATTCATACCAACAGGTAAATTGTAATTTACAGTGTTAAGCCCAAATTCTGGTACTGTGCAAAGGTACATCACTGCCTATCCTGGTTGCAGTTTACAAAATGTTTTTTAAAACCCTTACAACCATCTTTTAGGTTGAATAAATTAATGGCTAGAGTATAGAATTCTAATCTGAGAAGTTAGTTCTAATCTAGAAGTCTAGTTGAGAAGACTTGCCATCATATCCTCCATCTCTCTAGATATCTCCCTCAGTAAAACAATATCTGCTCCAATCTACTGCACAGGAATAACCAAAATATTAAGAACATGAAGCACTCTGATCATTGAGAAAAAAGGTAATATAAATAACTCATAATTACCACAGAGTATCTACAATGGTTGAGAAGTATTTTCATCAATAAATTCCTTGCTAACTTAAGATTAACACTATAAAAGCTTAAAATTAATATATAGTCCCATAAAATATTAAAAACTTATAAATAATCCCAGAATTATTATATAGTTATGGCATACAAGGTCCTGCAGGTATAGTTCCCCAATGACCTAACCAATCTGATCTCTGGACATTCCTTACTCTATATAACATGCTTCAACTATACTGAAGCACCTATGTTTCCCTGAACACACCACAGTATCTCACATTTTTACGCCTTTGCATATATTGCTTTTTTCCTCCAGCATTCTCATCATCAGTTTGTCAAGTTTCTACATCCACTATAATGCACAACACAATGAAGCTTTTAATCTACATTTCCCTAATGGCTAGTGCAGTATTTTGAACATACCATATACTTTCTACAGAGTGTACTTATTTAATGAAATATGAATGAACCTGGCGGGCAGAATTTGGCAAAAAAACAGAAGAGCTTTAACAGCTTGCAGATTATAAAACCTTCCAAAGGATAGACTGAGCTAAGTAATAAGTACTCCGGACACATAAAAACTAAGAATAAACAAATAACTTCTGCTCCTTTGTTGGGTGCTATACAAATAACATACCTTCACATCATTTATGCACATCATATGGCAGAATCAAGGCTCAATGAACATAACATTACCAGACAATGGTATAACAGAAGTATTGATATATTTAAAGAACTACAGGAACACAAGAGGAATATCCAAATCTGCCTGCAGCAGCAGTTAATGCTTTCCAAAAACTAAACACACACACACACACACACAAACACATACATATTATGTATGTGTGTATATACATATATGTAGAAATATGTCTATATGAGACACTGGAATTAGGTACTGAATAGTAATTTACTTGTCAGAAATAAAGGCATTCTAAGCACATGGAGGAGCATGAACAAAGATATAGGAAAAGGTATGAAACACAGTCATGCTGCATTTGGGAAACAGAGGTATGTTCTGATCACAGAGCCAGAGTGAAGGGCAGGGGCACTACAGGTGAATGAATGCAATGATGTCTTATGAAACTCCTAAAGTAAGCAAAGACAGTAGTACTGAGGATGCGCCTTTGGACATCAGAATAATGCCATTAGGATCCAGATATGTGATGCTCAGCACTGTCTTCTGAATGAATGAATGCCCCCAGCCTGTGTTTTAATCTACTTGGTATTATCTTTTTTCAAAGCCATCTATTATCTACCATCATATTTCATAATGGCTCTATATTAAGCTCTATTTGGTATTCTTATAACTTCTGCCCAGTAACTGCTGTACCACACTAGTTAACATGCTTTTAGTGCAACAGCACATAAACCCCTATAATATTTAGCTTGTCATTTCTCTTTCGTGTCTCAGCTTCTGCTAGTAACTAGAAGGCAAATTACAGTGTTCCTCAGGAAATCCACATCCCAATTATGCTATTTAATCTTCAAAACTTTGGCTTTTTGACCACTGTCTTTACTTCCAGGTTTTGGCTCGAGATACCCAAGGACGCCAAAAAGCTAATGATCCCATTAGGGTATGCCATACTTTCTTAAAGCTTCTAAACATCACCAGGTTAATACTCCAGAAAGAACTGATTCATCCCTAAAGAGAAATTTTAGAAATTCAGTAATACATATTTAGAAATATTCCACCTAAGTAACTTTTCCATGTGATTAGAGCTTGCATGTTTAAATAAAACTTCAATTTTGGGACATTTCTGATGAAAATAATTCTAAAATACATATATGCACTTCCTCACCTACTTAAAAAGATGATATTAAACCTTTGCTTAATGTCCCAGAAGCATAAATATTAATCACTGAATGGGTGTCTTCCACTCTATTAATTCTGGCAAGTCTCTAATTCCTGTACCCACATTCTATAGTTTTTCTTACACCCTGTTTTGTCTTTCAACAATCATTTCTAAAAATTATTCCTATGCTATTTCTAGCAGCACTTGCCTGATATGGATAGGAAAGACAGATTAAGGGAAAAAAAGTTTATTAAACCACATCACTCATTTAAAATAAAAGTAAAGGGACTTCCCTGGTGGTCCAGTGGTTAAGAATCCACCTTCCAATGCAGGGGATGCGGTTCGATCCCTGGGCAGGGAACACATGCCATGGAGCAACTAAGCCCGCATGCCACAACTACAGAGCTCATGCGCTCTGGAGCCTGCGCGCCACAACTACTGAGCGTGCACGCTGCAGCGAAAGATCCCGCATGCCACGTGCCGCAACTAAGACCCAACGCGGCCAAAAATAAAAATAAATATTTTTTTAAAAAAAAAAGTAAAATAAGCTCAGAATGAATATCTGAGGGATGTCCCATGAATAGAGTACATGACCTTTAGTTCATGGGCTTTGTGATACTAATTCTGGATATTAAGAGACTCCTCTATTTTTTCTAAACTATCTTCAAGGGAATTAAGGTTGCTAGATAGATAACTTACAAACAGTAAAACAGCAAAAAATAATACACCAAAATAGCCAGCTACATTTTATTTCCCTTAATCATTCCAAATATCTCACCTTCTCTCTCTCTCTCTCTCACATACACACACACACACACACACACACACACATAGTGCTGACTTAAGATTAAATTCCTTACTGTTAGTTTTCAGTTATCTGTAATCCTTTCTCAGATCCACCATAGCTAAGAACTCAGGTTAACTTGATACTTATGATATCCTATTGTACCAAGTGTCCTTTCAGTTAAAAGGAAAGTTCTTATTTAAGTGACAGGTAGGTAAGATAGTCACTTTTGATTTTGGCTAACCCATAAAGAAAAGTTGACCCATATGTTCTGTAAGAAAAACAACTGGTAAAATGCTAAGCAGAGTTCCAAGAATCTTTTATGCCTCTATCTTTGCTCACACTGCCTCCGTAGTTTAACTGGTGTCCTATTTGCACTCATTTCCCCACCACCCTAGAGAATGTCTGGTTTAATTGTTCCCCTCTTCAAGTTCTTCTGCAGTTCCCCTCAAGCTGAATCAGACATTGTACTCTTTTTGCAAATATCTATCAGAAAAACTTCCTGGCATAGAGACCATATCTTATTTACCTTTTTATTTCCTGTACCTACCAAAATACCTGGCACATAAGAGGTACTCTATTAATGTTAAATAAGTGAAAGTTTGGTCAGATCGTTTTCTTATACATCATTAATTCATAGGAAAGAGTAAGTCTGATTTTTTTGTCTTTCATGGTAAAAAAAGTTTCATTCTTTTAAAAGATTTGCAAAAGAATTTTTTAAAAAGCCATGTCTCCCTTTGTTTTTAGAATACTGTAGTAGTTTTCCAAGAAAGGAGATATATCATCTGAGAAATTTTTTCCAGATTAAAAATGGGCAACACTTCCCCTCACTCGCTCCCACTCCCAGCCTTCTGTATACACCAGCCTCACACACTACAGAGAACATTTGGGTGACCCATGATTAATAACAGGTGTATATCATTCTGTCACTTCCAACAGGTCTGGGCAATCAAAACAAAGACTGAAACAGTCGTAGATCCAGATTCTAATGCTGTATATTTTTCCAAATAAAGACAGTAACAGTTGACATGCAAAGTCCTCTTTCTATGTAAGAGTAAAGCATCTTAACCTAAAGCATTTTAAAACATTCATTAATAAAACATTAACTACATAATAAAGATATAACTTACAAATGTTGAAATAAAAAACATTCACTTTATATTTCAAATTTCATGGCAAATTTTATGCAAAAATATAAACTTAAACTTTTATATATGTTTACAGATTCACAAAAAGACTGCTGCAAACAGTAAGAACAGCCAACTTCCCAAGAGCCTCTTTTCCTTATTAAACCTTCTTAGAGCATGCATAATTAAAGCAATCCACATTCCCTTATAGCAGAAAAAGTTAAGCAACACTGAGGCAAGGAAAAACAAAGCTATTTTGAGCAACCCAAAACCAAGCTGCTAAAACAAAATATTCAGGACCCACAGTAACACTGGAGTCATTAAGAAGAAGTTCCTGTCCTCTTGTCTCATTTTCAGCATGCACTTTCTGGTAATGCTCCGACAAATCAATAGCAGTTATACATCTTTTCATACATAATGGGCAGATGAAACCCTGTGAAATAACAACTTTTAGGAGGATATATACAAAAAGTTATTTATGAAACAAAATAGAAACAATGAAAATAGACATAACAGGAAAATAATAGTAATATTTCTTTTTAGTATATGGAAGGGAAATTTTCAAGTAGTAACTGTACAAAAGGTGAAAGACCTATCCAAATTAGAACTCTGAAATTAGTTTCCATCCTTATGCTATAGATTCCCATTGGTCAATTTTATTGAGTAACCAGTTGCTTTAGTTGGAATATTACTATTCTTTTTGTTTATGATAATTTGTCCTTACTCATCTAAGAGCTAGTATTGGCAAGGTAGCTTTTATTTTAGATCAAGAAATGACTGGCAGTTTTAACAAATACTTTTATGTAGATGATGTTCTCAACAAAAAAGTTGTTATAATGAAAGCAATTTTTAGTCTTCACCATATTCCACTAGCCTAAGATCCCATTCTTGCCCATACCCATAATTCCCAGTAGGGGAATTCCCTTCCTTCTAATTTTATGAGCCAAATAAAATCATTTTAAAACAATCTCCCAAATTCCCCATACCTAACAATATGTGTATTTTAAAATGTGGGCTGTTACACTGATCTATGGTTTGGGGTTTTGTCAGATAGGAACAGTAAAAGGATAAGAGAATAAAGGAGTTCAGAGTATCAGGGAGAAAGTAAATTAAATGAAGACAGTGGTGAAGGACAATAGGTTACAAAGGTTATAACGTCATGAGTTTTGGTGTCAGAAATAGATGTCGGTTTGAGTCTCAACCAATACTGACTATATGACTTTAAAAAATTCACTTTACCCTGCTAAATGTCAGTTTCCTCATCTATAAAATGGGACTAATATTAGCACCTATTTGTCTAGAGTTATTGTGCAGTGTATAAAATGCTTAGTACAGTGCCTGAGACATTATAAGTGCTCAACAAGTATTAACTGTCATTAGATGTATGGTTAGAGAGTAAAGGAAACGAAGCGAAGAAAGGTTGACAGACTAGAAGAAAAAATTAAAATTAAAAATCTAAAATAATCAGCAAGGCCAAAGAAGGTAAGTAGTGAGACTATGAAAGTTTTTGAGAGGATAGTGAGTTGAGGTAAGGAACACAGAGATATGATTTTAACATGTCAGGTAAAATTATTCTGCCTGATAAGAAGATGGAAGGTACTGCCATGGGCTTGAGTAATTAGAAAAGAAAAGTAATAAAGATCATTGGCACTGATAACATTAAGAACTGGGAGGCTAAGATGTTCCTTGAGTTCCTTGATGTACGTTAGGATCGTAGCAAGGAAGAGGAAGACTACAAACAAGGTTCCAAAGTAAGAGGCAAGACAGGGTAGCAGTTAAGAGCTAGTCTTGGGCTTGAATCCTGGATCCACACCACTCTTAGTAGCTTATATTACCTTCAATTTCCTCATCTGTTAAATGAGGTAACAGTAACACCTACTCCATATGGGGGAGGGGGTCTCGTGAGAATTAAATAATACATACTAAGTCCTTATCACAGCATCTGATACAAAGAAAACATTCAATAAATGTTAGCTATCATTAATATCATTAATATCATTGTTCCTCTTGTTAACAACCCTTTAAGGAGATTAGCCAGGGGATGAAAGTGAGGAACATGAATTCACTTATTTTTTCTTTTTACTGATGAAAGGGTTGTCTTCCAGGCAATCACAGGCCCAAGTATTAAAACTACAGAATAATAGGGCTTCCCTGGTTGCGCAGTGGTTGAGAGTCCGCCTGCCGATGCAGGGGACACGGGTTTGTGCCCCTGTCTGGGAAGATCCCACATGCCGCGGAGCGGCTGGGCCCGTGAGCCATGGCCGCTGAGCCTGAGTGTCCGGAGCCTGTGCTCCGCAACGGGAGAGGCCACAACAGTGAGAGCCCACGTACTGGAAAAAAAAAAAAAAAAACTACAGAATAATATATTTTTTTTAACGTACTGTTGCATTGTTTTTTACCACAATATCTTTATGCTGCCTGCCTCTTTACTCATTTCTTCACTTTAAGTTTCCACATATCATCATTCAGTCATACGTTCAAAAAGTATTGGGACTTCCCCGCTGGTCCAGTCGGTAAGACTCCATGCTCCCAATGCAGGGGGCCCAAGTTCAATCCCTGGTCAGGGAACTAGATCCCGCACGTATGCCACAACTAAGAAGTCCGCATACTGCAACTAAAGATGGAAGGGAGGGAGGAAGGGAGGGAGGAAGGAAGGAAGGAAGGAATAATTTTTTTAAAAAGTATTTACTGAGTGTGATTACTATGTCATTATGCTATGTTGTTAAGAATGCAATGGTAAAATAAAGCAAAGACCCCATCCTCAATAAGCTTGCATGCTTCTTGAAAGAGCTATAAAAGAAAATACCCCACTAATCAGAAAATCCTACTAGAACTACCTTCAAAATGTGTTTAGAACCTCAGGGCCTCCACAACTGCCCTGATCCAAGCCACCCTCATGGTGTACATGGATCACTGTAAAAGCCTGCTAACAGTCTCTCTGCTTCTATTCTTACCCCATTAACAGCTTTATTTTGCACACAGCAGCTAGAGTGATCCTACAAAAATATAGATAAATTTTGTCCTTTCCCTGATCCAAACTCTCCAATGACTTCCTATCTCACCAAGAGTAAAACACTAAAGTCTGTGCAAAAGCCTATAAGGCCCTACATGAGGTGGGCCTGATTACCTCAATAACCTAATGGCCCCCCATTCACTGTGCTGGAGCCACACTAGCCTCCTGGATGCTTTTTCAATATGCCAGGCATGCTCCCACCTCAGAGACTTGTTCCACATGCCTGCAACATGCTTGCTCCCGAAATCAACATGATTTCTCACTTCATTCAGTTCTTTCTGAGTTACCCCCTGCTCAGAGGCAACTTCAGTAGTTGTGGCATGTGAGCCCACATGCCACAACTACTGAAGCCCGCATGCCTAGAGCCTGCGCTCAAGAGAAGCCACTGCAATGAGAAGCCCCCGCACCACAACTAGAGAAAGTCCGCGTGCAGCAACAAAGACCCAACACAGCCAAAAATAAAATAAATTAAATAAATAAATTAAAAATAAATGTCACCAGCATAAAGATTTTTTACTATTTCACTCAGTGCCATACCTCCAGCATCCAGAACAGTGTCTGGTGACAATAAATATTTGATAGATAAATGAATCTCAGACTAATAATCATTACCAAAAGGATAGGGAATTCTTTTCCACAGAAGCATGTGGAAGAAGCATCTATCCAACATGTGAGTCAGGAAAGTTTATTGGAAAAATTATCTGTGATGAGACTTGAAGGATAATCAGATGTTAACCAAGAAAAAAGAAATAGCAAAACTAGGTAAGGCACAGAGATCAGCATATACAAAAGTTCAAAGGTAAGAAAAAACTTGGCACACCTTAAAATCAGTTCATTATGCCTGGATCAAAGAACATAAAAAAATATAACCACATATATAAGGTCAATTGATTTCTCACAAAAGTGAACATTTAATTCATTGGGAAACGGTAATATTTTCAGCAAATGGTACTGCAACAAGCATATGGAAAAATGTTTCCATATTCACATGGAAAAAATGAACGTCAACCGCTATCTCATACCATATACAATAATTTAAAATAAATCATACATTTAAATGTACATGCTAAAATGATTTTTTTAATTTTTTTAATCCTTCCATCTTTTTTTTAAATTGAAGTATAGTGGATGTACAATATATGTAAGTTACAGTTTACAATATAGTGATTCACAATTTTTAAAGGTTATATTCCATTTATAGTTATTATAAAATATTGGCTATGTTCTCTGTGTTGTACAATATATGCTTGTAGCTTGATTTTTTTGTTTTTTTTTTAATCAGAAGCAAGCATAGGAGGAAGTTTTGCAACCTTGGGGTAGGCAAAAAACTTTGTAGTACCCAAAAAGCAAAAATCATAAAAGAAAAGGCTGACAAACTGTACTTCACCAAAATTTAAAACTTCTTCTCTTTGAAAGACAACATTAACAAAATGAAAAATAAGCCACAGACTGAGAAAAAATATACACATCACATATTTCTGATTGTGGTGTAAGGGCTAAAATTAAGGCCCAATACTTTGTGTTGCCTTAACAACTGGTGAAAATGGGAGGGCTTCAAATGGCCTAACTGCAAGTTCCCCTCCCCACCCTGCTCTCACAGATAAGGAGTTCTAGCCAAACAGCCCTCCTCTTCACAGGCAGCAAGCACAGGGCCTGCTTATCCCTGAGAAGGTTCTCTGCCGGCCCCTGGAATTATTCAAGCAAGCCAATCACATCTCCTTTAGAAACCAGGGGGCACCTTACTTTCCTGATACTACAATGCCTGCCTCTGAACAATCCCTGGTTGTTCATTTTGTTCCCAAGTGCAATCCTCATGCGGCCCTGCATGGCACACCGTGTCCTCCATCTCTGGGCTGTGAGTATATGTGACTAATAAACTGCTGTTGATCTCATTTGTCTCATTTGTCTAATTATGTGTTTAGCTATTCCCATAAGCCTAGGACAGGAATCCTTCCCTCACTAATCAGATGAATAGGAGGCAATCAAAACATTGACAAAGGATAAAGAACTCTTATAATTCCTTAATATAAAGATAAATACTCTAATTTTCAAAATGGTTGGATTTCCAGTTCCAGACAAAATGGAACAGATATACTTCTCTGTTCTTCCTGCTAAGTACAGCTGAAATCCAGAGGCTTTATATATAAAACAAAACAAAAAGAAAACTCTGAAAGGTAAAGAGAAGAAGGCAGACCAGCTGAGGATCTCAGGAGCCAAGGACTGAGAGAGTGGTGAGTACTCTGGGTTTTCTTTCCGTCTCATATATTCTGGACTGGCTGCTGGAGAAGCCAGCTACCTGGAAACTTCAGTGGACACCTACCAAAAAAGCTCCAAGAAAAGTCTGCTCTCCCTAGCCAAATGATTATGAAAATGAAGACCTGATTTGGTAATATGCTGGTCATTAGTGCGTTTCAGTGGGTACTAAGGATGGAAGCCAGATTAGAAATGGATAGAGTGAACAAAGAATTTGCTTCTGCAATACAATATACTAAATAGTCTGCACAACTGTCCTGATGAGAACAAATGATATGATATCACTTATTACATTATGTATTATACAGATTATATATTTGTTACAGACTGAATGTCTATGTACCCTCAAAATTCATATGTTGAAATCTTAACCTCCAATGTGATGGGGCCTTTGGGAGATGATTAAGTCATGAGGGTGGAGCCCTAATGAATGGGATTGGTACCTTTATATAATAAAAGAGACCCCAGAGAGCTCTCTTGCCCCTTCTGCCATGTGAGGACAGCCATCTACAAACCAGAAAGGAAGCCCCCACCAGACACAGAATCTGCCAAATCCTTGATGTTGAACATCCCAGCCTCCAGAACTGTGAGAAATAAATGTTTGCTGTTTAAGCCTCTCAGTGCTTTTGTTATAATAGCCTATAACTGACTAAAATACTATTATATATATTATTATACATAATATATAAAATATGATATAAATGAGCACTAAAGCAAGGTACTGCTTTATTTCTGACCATTTTTTTTAAATCCTGGAGACCATGATATTTCAAATTCCCATTTAGATGGATGCTAAGGGCACAATGTTAAAACCTAGAATTTGTTCAAAGTGGGAAGCCAACATCAGGGTAAAAGGGAAGATTAAGCAAGAAAAAGAGAAATTGAGAGAGGTGGGGAGAGATATCAACTGAGACCTTAACAAGTCAATACCTTAACACTGGGCATATGGAAAAAACAATACCCCCTGAGAATTCATAATCACCAATAGCCCTCAATTAGGTTAGAAATTTACACTAGTGGGTAATGTGCAAAATTTCAAGTACCGAACTTAATTTAAGGGAGTCCCAGGTTAATGGCACCTCTAGAGCAGTATTTGTATGCTGAAGGGAATAATCTGTGGCATATGTAAAAACCAAAGTTGCATGAGGGAGAGATGATAAGATGAGAATGGAAGAGAGAATGGAATCCAGAGCACAAGGGAAAGGACTGAAATCTGATAGGAAAAGAGACCTGTCTTCCGTGTACTAAAGTAATAAAGAGAATACAGGTGCAAGTATAGTTTTAGGGGCAAAATGAGAACATTCATCTTTTCTCAATGGTATAGAAGGTGACGGTGAGAAGGCGGGACTAAGGTAAGACACATGGAAGGTTTGAGGACAAAGCAGAGAGTACAACTATCACAGAGAGTAGAAAAGGGAGCCTAATAAGAAAATATAGCAGGATTATCAGGCACTGCTCATTTACCCACTGGAGATTTTTTTTGTTGTTTTTGGTCTAAATGAGGTCAACAATTAATACTAAATTCCTCTCCAGGGTTACAACCTAGTTCTCTGAGCTCATCATATCATAAATACCGTTTGGAATGTTTTCCTTAAAGATATTTCCTTAAACTTGCTCTTAATAAAGTTCAACTGATACTGTTCTTCTCACTCTCACAGTCTTGTTCGATCTTGTTATGGTTAACATACATATACGTGAAGACAGATGGTCAAAAAGAGACAAAACAGAGAAATGAATGGATAGAGAAATACCCAGAAACATACACATAATAGACTCACCAACCAAGAGATGGGAAAGAATAGGGAAAAGGGGACTGGGTAGGTGGTACAGCTGGGCCGAGAAAGGGGCAATTGACAAAAAGTGTCAGAGCAGAAATGTGAGTGTGTTGATCTCTTAGGGGCAGCGTTATGGGTGGTTTTTATGTTCTCTTACCTTATCTCCTTTTTCTATAATGAGTATATATTATTTGTTAAAAATAATGATAGTAGGACTTCCCTGGTGGCGCAATGGTTGAGAGTCAGCCTGCCGATGCAGGGGACATGGGTTCGTGCCCCGGTCCGGGAAGATCCCACATGCCGCGGAGCGGCTGGGCCCGTGAGCCATGGCTGCTGAGCCTGCGGGTCCAGAGCCTGTGCTCCGCAGCGGGAGAGGCCACAACAGTGAGAGGCCCGCGTACCGCAAAAAAAAAAAAATAATAATAATGATAGTAATGTAGCAACTTCTAAGGCTGACCTCAAAAAATTTGAGTTATTTCTTTTTTAGACTTATTTACTTTCTCCATTAATTTTTAATAAGCTATCAAACATAGAAGTTCTTACAAAGTCATAAATGAAGACAACAAATAATGTATAAATGTTATAGTTCATCTAATTCTTCATTAGCTTAGTCGTTCATGGCAGTACAAACACATAAGTAGATACTAATTAACTGGTAATTCTTTACAAACAGATTTTTAAATCTTCATTAAGTTGAGATGATTTTAACATTAAAGATAAATTGTCAATATTATTTTTCAGTCTTAATATACACTTTCACAGTCTCACAACTAAGCACTATTATCTATCTACAAGTGAGATTCAAAAATTGCATTCCAATTTGTAAGAAAGATTTATGAGACCTTTCCCTACAAAAGTTAAAATTATCAATTGTTACTCCATATATCTGTGATTTTTCCTTAAATAAAACAATATTTATTGCCAAATTATTATTTTCATACCTCTGAAGAGCTTTCATTATTGACATCCACTGTGTTTATAGGAGCTGATGATGAATCTAAATCAGAACCTTGAGAGCCAACTCTCCCAGGAGTCTGAAACACAAGCAGAAAGGGGGAAAAAAAAGTAAATATCAACAATATATTCATAAACTATTTAATAACCTAAACAGTAATCAGGGCTAGCCTTACACATAAAGGTAGATGTCCTCTCAAACAGCACTAGAAGCTATCCTTTATTAAAGACTGACTGGACGTAATACTGTATCAAGATCTCTATCTGCCTTCTCTCAGCTTTAGTCTTTTTAAATTAATAAAAAGTTTACTTTTATATATAGTGCTTTATCATCTTCACCTCACTTTTACAGAATATCTTATTTAATCATAAAGACATCTCTGAGAGAGACAGGTAAAATGTTATATCCATAGATGAGAAAACAAATTCAAAGCAGCTAAGGGACTTCTCAAGATTCTACTGTTAACAAAAATCAGAAAGAAGCAGAACTAAAATGCTGAAATTTTAATTCCTCTTGCATTGCTCCCCACTACATCAAGTGAACTACAATGATTTGAGGGGAGCTAAAAAGATCAACACAGGCCACATTATCTAGTCACCCATCCATCTACTACCCATGCCAACCATTACCTATCTGTTTCCAATACTTAATATTCCACCATCAAATATACAGTTTGGAGGGTTAAAGGCCTTCTTTTTTCCCTCTCCTGCAACATTTATCATCTAACATTATTCATTATACTTAGGTATGACATTAAAGGAACTGGAAATCTAGTAAAATATTGACTAAAAGACAGATTCAGAGCACAAGAACTGACTCAATAATCCTTACCAAAAACATTTATGGTGCACACTATCATTATTCCCACGTTATACAAGAGAGAATAAAGGTGTAGAAATTAAGTTACTTGCCCGAAGTCACATGGCTAATAAGTGGAAGAAAGGATTTTAACTTCAGCAGTCTGATTCTTAATCACTAACTCATACTGCTTGACATCTCCACTGAGATATACCTCAAGCACCCAAGATTGAGAACAAATCGCTAAACATCTGTCTCAAAACATGAACACCCTGTACATCACTTACATATTCAACATAAATGCCAAAGAAGGATGAACTGATACTACTTCAAAATTAATCAATTAAAATAAGGATTATAAAAACTGCATAGAAAAAATGAAATAACATGCATATACTATGATTATAATTATGTATAAAAACTAATTATATAAGAAAAGAGATTCAAAGGAAATATCCCAAAATGCAAACAATAATTTCTTTAGCAAGAAGCAATTATGGGTTTTTTGGTCTTTAGTTTCTCAGTTTTTGTTTTTGCTACATTTTTTTCAGAATTTTAGATTCATAGTTAAATTACTTTTACATTGAGAAATTTTTGATATTAAAAATAATCAGAGTTGTCCAAATTGGATGATCTATGTTCCTATCATATTTTCGCAAAACATAACTCTCTTTCGAAACTTATCCAGAGTATGTCTTTATTGTGTTTACTTAACATCCACAACATTCTCATGTTTGAACTATTACATCAGCTACCCTCTTCCAAAAAAACAAACCAAAATTCTTTCTCAAAATGATATACTTGAGACATGAATTTGTCTCAAGCCTACTATCTGAATTTGATGATATACTCATGCATGTGACAAAAAAGTAACTAAATAGTAAAAAAAATTAAAGAGCATTTTAATTATATACTTAATATAAATAACTGTATAAAACTAGAAATTCATTTTGACTCATCAACATTGCAGAGCTTCACATCATAATGGTTTTTAAAACTACTGACCCCATCCCCAAAAGCACAGCAAACAAAAGCTGTACCTCCCAAGAACTACTTTCCCCATTCTGTATCCTAAGTTTTTCCAGAGTCCAGGTGGCTTCTCACCTGAGATTTACCTTGCCTGAGAACAAGCAATTCACAGAAATATCTACATAATCCTATTATCATCACCAAAAATACCCTTCCTTAAATTTGCCTAAAATAATCCTAGTAAACAGACCTAAGTAAGCCCAAGAGGTACGGGGGGGAAAAAAGAAGAAACAATAAAATCATCATGAGATGCTTTTGACGTGCATATTTTACACATATGCCCTCATTCCCTCAGATTGTTGCTAAATTGTCTAAGAACTTCTTTTTCATTATTAGGCTGCCAAAATCCTATCACTTCAATGAGAAGTGCAATTACAGTAACAATGACCCTGAGGAAACAATATAAAGCATTCTAACATTTACACTTATAAAAAGTTTTACTTTGTAAATACAATGGGATAAGAATAACTTGTGCTAAAAACTTAAAATGATAGGGGATAAATATCTTCCAAATTGTGCTTTTTAGGAAAATTATTACATAATTTAGATATCTTTTACAGTGACTAAAAGGTACAAAACACATTCATTTTGTTTATGGTTTCTTCAATAGATATTTATCCATCTCCCATGAAGTACCTAACATTCTATAAAGCTCTGCATGCCAGACGGAGGACACTGAGTATGAGGACAATGTAAGAGAAACAAGGAGCAAGCCTTCAGGTAGACTATACAACTTGGCTGGTGAAACCAAGCTAATGTGTAAAAAAAGAGATCAGAAACAATTTGAAAAAAATTAAATGCTAAAGGGGGGAGCTCTGAGTGTGAGCAGAATTATGAGAAAGAAGAGATCAATGCAAGTTGTGGTAACTGAAAAAAATCTTATTTCTTAAAGTTAAATTTAATTAAATAAAATGACAATCATTCCAAATAGATGAAAAAAATGCACAACAGCAGACAGGGCAGAAATAAGAACACTGTATTTGATAAAAAATACATATGTTTGAAATAAAGTAATAGACACACAAACAGGTATTAAATAGGTTAAACTGTGGAATAGGGTATGTGGAATAGGCTAAGGGATATAAAACATTGAAATATGCCATGGTAAAGAGAGAGTGTCCATAACTCCAGTCCAGATTGCACTCACAGTTAGCATAGAAACTAAGCTGCCTCAGCTCCAATCAACGATCAACAGCTGATTAAAATTTTTTTAATGTTAAAATTGTAGACGTATGCTCAAACACAAGGTAAGTATCTCAGTGGACAAAAAATAAAACAAACACACAGAGTATAGAGTTTGGGAACTAAAGTAGATAGAGGCAAACAAGTTCTAATGAGATAATAGGAACCAAAACACCCTACATGTGATAGGTAACAAGAAGCCAGGCCCACTGTGGGAACTCAGAAAGTTGGCCAAAGCTACTACACCCTGCCATAAACAACAATTTTTTAAAGCTTTAAACCCAAACAAGCACTGTGTCTGGGCTTGAAGCTTGATCAAAACTTTTCCAGGCAGGGATGAATGGGCATTCCAAGCAAAGCATTGTTTACAAAAGTGGAAAATTACGGGAGAGTTCAAGATGGTAGCATAAAAAGATCATGAACTGACCTCCTCCTACAGACATAAATGTACAACCACATATGGAACAGTTCCCCCAGAAAGGGATCTGAAAACTGAATGAACAGAACCTCCACAACAAAGGGTGAAATAAAAGGACAGCAATGAGATGTGTAGGACAGGCGAAGATATGAAAACCGCACCTCAGCTTCAGCAATCCACAATTGGGAGGGACCACAAAGGCACGGATCCTTTCCCTGAGGAATGAGGGATTTGAGCACATCAGGCACCCCAACCCTTAGATCCTGCACAAGAGAGATGAGCCTCCAAAACACCTGGTTTTGCAAACCAACGGGAAATATGTCCAGGAAAGCTACAGGGAATAGAAAACCTGCTCTTAAAGGACTTGCACACAGATTGACTTGATCTGAAAACCAGTGCAAAAACACCAAATTGAAAAGTGCATAAGACCATAGGTGAAGGGGACTCACCTACTAATCTTGAAGCATCTGCCAGAGAGGCAGGAACCAGTTGGAATGCTCCCCACGGGCTGAGTTACTGGCAGGAGCCATTTATGTGATCTCAGGCTACCTTGCTAATACTGGTGCTGGAAGGCACCACTTTGGAATTCTCCACCAGTGGGCACATCCCACCAGGGGTGAGAGAGCACCTGCCAACCCCCACACCTCAGGTGGGCCTCACAGCTGCCCAAGCAACAGCCCCACCCACCAGCACCCCATGGCAGCTGTGTTCCCACAAACTGCATGTAGCCCACATAGGAGACACCCCTCGAGCACCTGGCTCTGGTGGCTAGGTAGGATTGTGCTTCTGAGCCCCATACGACATCTCCTAAATAAAGCCACTCCTTCAAGACTAAGAGAGATAGCTGATATACCTAATACATAGAAACAAACACAAAGAATTAGGCAACATGAGGAGACAGAGGAAGATATTCCAATCAAAAGAGTAAGTCAGAACCTCAAAAAAAGAACTAAACAAAACAGAGATAAGCAATCTACCTGATAAAAAGTTCAAAGTAATGGTCATAAAGACACTAAACAAACTCAGATGAAGAAAAACTTAGCACAGTGAGAACTTCAACAGAGATAGAAAATATATGAAAGTACCAAACAGAAGTTATAACTGAACTGAAAAATATGCTAGAGGGGTTCTACAGCAAACTGGGTGAAGTAGAAGAACAAATCAGTCAGCAGGAAGATAAAACAATGGAACTCACCCAGACAGAGCAGGAAAATGAAATAAGTATTTTAAAAAGTGAAGACAGGGACTTCCCTGGTGGTCCAGTGGTTAAGAATCCACCTTCCAAAGCAGGGGACGCGGGTTCAATCCCTGGTCGAGGAACTAAGATCCCACATGCCACAGGGCAACTAAGCCCACGTGCCGCAACCACTGGAGCCCATGCACAGCAACTACAGAGCCCACGCACCACAACTAGAGAGAAGCCGCCGCACCGCAACAAAAGATCCCACATGCCACAACTAAGACCCGACGCAGCCAAATAAATAAATATCTTTTTAAAATAATAAATAAAATAAAGATGAAAAATGAAGACACCTTAAGGGACCTTTGGGGCAACATCAAGCAGAATAACATCAAGCAGAATAACATTTGCATTATAGGGGTGCCAGAAAGAAAAGAGTGTAAGGGACAGAAAACCTACTTGAAGAAATAGTTGCTGAAAACATCCTTAATCAGGGGAAGGACCCAGACATCCAGGTCCAGGAAGCACAGAGAGTTCCAAATAAGATGAACCCAAAGAGACACACATCAAGACACACTATAATTAAAACAGTAAAAAATAAATGATTAAGAGAGAATCCTAAAAGCAACAAATTGTTACATACAAGGAAAACCCTATAACTCTACAAGCAGATTTTTCAGCAGAGCCTTTACAAGCCAGAAGGGAGTGGCAGATCATATTCAAAGTGCTGAAAGAAAAAACTTCCAACCAAGAATTCTCTACACAGCAAAGTTATTCAGAATTGACGAAGAGATAAAGAGTTTCCCAGATGAGCAAAAGCTAAAGGTATTCATCACAACTAAACTGGCCCAACAAGAAATATTAATGGGACTTCTTTAAGCTGAAAAGAAATGGCACTAGTTAATAATAAGAAAACATATGAAAGTAAAAATCTCACTGTTAAAGGTAAATGTATGATAAAGGCAGAGGATCAATCACTTATAAAGCAAGCACAAAGGTTAAGAGACAAAAGTACTAAAAATAACTAAAATTACAATAATTAGTTACAGGATGCATAAAATAAAAAGAAGTAAAATGTGTCATCAAAAGTAGGAAACATGGGGAGGGAGTAAAAAGATAAAGCTTTGGAATGATTTCTAATTTAAGTTGCTAGCAACTTAAAACAGGCTACTACTTACATAGAATGTTACAGGTGAACCTCACAGTAACCACAAGGAAAAAACTTATAGTAAGTACACAAAAGAAAGTGAGAAAATCTAAACATAACACTAAAAGAAACCACACCAAAACACAAAGGAAAAGAGAGAACTCCAAAATTAGCCAGAAAACAATTAACAAAATGGCAATAAGCACATACTTATCAATAATTACCTTAAATGTAAATGGACCAAATTCAATATAGTCTTACCTCAAGAAACAAGAAATTCCCAATAAACAATCTAACCTTACACCTAAAGGAACTAGAAAAAGAAGAACAAATGCCAAAATTGGTAGATGGAAGGAAATAATAAAGATCAGAGCAGAAACAGAGACCAAAAAAAGAAAAAAAACAAGTTCAATGAAACTAAAAGCTGATTCTTTGAAAAGATAAATAAAATTGACAAACATTTAGCTAGACTACCAGGGAAAAAAAAGAGGACTCAAATAAGTAAAATCAGAGATGAAAGAGGAGATGTTATAACTAACACCACAGAAATACAAAGGATGGCTCATGATCTATGAATATATGCCAACAAATTGGACAACCTAAAGGAAATGGAAAATTTTTTTAAAACATACAATCTTCTAAGACTGAATCATGAAGAAATAGAAAAATCTGAATAGACCAATTACTAGTAAGGAGATTGAAACAGTAATCAAAAATCTCCCAACAAATCAAAGCCCAGAGCAGACAGATTTACTGGCGAATTCTAGAGCATTCAAAGATTTAATAGCTATCCTTCTCAAATTCTTCAGAAAACTGAAAAGAAGGGAAGGCTTCCAAACACATTCTATGAAGCCGGCGTTAACCTGATACCAAAAGCAGACAAGGAAGACCACAAAAAAAGAAAATTACAAGCCAATATCCTTGATGAACACAGATGCAAAAATCCTCAACAAAATGTTAGCAAACTGAATCCAACAATGCATTAAAAGAAGCATACACCATGATCAAGTAGAATTTATTCCAGGGATGAAAGAATGGTTCAACATCCACAAATCAATCAACATGATACATCACATTAATAAAATGAAGGATAAAAATTATATGGTCATCTCAATAGATGCAGAAAAAGCATCTGACAAAATTCAACATCAATTTATGATAAAAATTATCAACAAAGTAGGTAGAGAGGAAATATACCTTAACGTAATAAAGGCCATATATGACAAATCCACAGCTAGTATCACACTAAACAATGAAAAACTGAAAGCTTTTCCTCTAAGATCAGTAAACAAGACAAGGATGCCCACTATTGTCACTTATTTTCAACATAGCATTGGAAGTCCTAGCCAAAGCAATTAGAAAAAAAAAGGAAATAACAGGTTTCTAAATCAGAAAGTAAAACTGTCACTATTTGCAGATGACATGATACATATAGAAAACCCTAAAGACTACACATACACACATACACACACACACACACACACACACACACAATGTCAGTACTAATAATATAATAAATGAATTTAGTGAAGTCACAGGGTACCAAATCAACATACAGAAGTCTGTGGCATTTCCACACCAACAACAAACTATCACAAAGAGAAGTTAAGGGACTTCCCTGGCAGTCCAGTGGTTAAGACTCCACACTTCCACTGCAGGGGGCACGGGTTTGATCCCTCGTTGGAGAACTAAGATCCCCGCGTGCCATGGCACGGCCAAAAAAGAAAAAGAAAGAGAAATTAAGAAAACAATCCCATGTATGGCTGCATCAAAAAGAGTAAAATACCTAAGAATAAATTCAACCAAGGAGGTGAAAGACCTGTTACAGTTAAAACTGTAAGACACTGATGAATGAAGTTGAAGACACAACCAAATGGAAAGATATTCTGTGTTCATGGATTGGATGAATTAATATTGTTAAAATGTCCATACTACCCACAGCAATCTACAGATTTGGTGCAATCCCTATCAAAATTCCAACAGCATATTTCACAGAACTAGAACAAATAATTCTAAAATGTGTATGGAACCACAGAAAAATCCCAAATAGTCAAAATAATCTTGAGAAAGAAGAAAAAAGCTTGGAGGTATCACACTCCCTGATTTCAAACTATACTATAATGCTACAGTAATAAGACAGTATGGTACTGACACAAAAACAGACACACAGATCAATGAAACAGAACTGAGAGTCCAAAAATGTAAACCTACACATATATGACAATTAATTTATAACAAAAGAGCAAAGAATATACCATGGAGAAAAGATAGTCTATTCAATAATGGGGCTGGGGAAAACGGACAGCCACATGCAAAAGAATGAAACAAGTAACTCAAAATGGATTAAAGACTTGAATGTAAGACCTGCAACCATGAAATTTCTAGAAGAAAACTTCACTGATATCAGTCTTTTTTTTTGTCATTTAAGCAGTGAATTTTATTTTGTTTTTGTTTTTATGAATTATTTATTTTTAATTGAGTTTTTTAATAATTTTTGAGATATATTTGACATACAACATTATATTAGTTTCAGGTGTACAACATAATGATTCAGTATTTGTATATGTTGCAAAATGATCACCACAATAAGTCTGGTTAACATTTATTGATATCCGTCTTAGCAATGTTTCTATGGCTCTGACTCCAAAGACAAGTGAAAGAAAAGCAAAAATAAACAAATGGGATTATATCAAACTAAAAAGCTTCTGTACAGCAAAGGAAACCATCATCAAAACAAAAAGGCAATCTACTGTATGGGAGAAGACATTTGCAAATGTCATATATCGGATAAGGGGTTAATATCTGAAATCTACAAAAATCTCATACAACTCAACAACAAAAAAACCACCAAATCAAAAAATGAGCAGAGGACCTGAACAGACATTTTTCCAAAGAAGACACACAGACGGCCAACAGGCACATGAAAGGATGTTCACGATCACTAATTATTAGGGAAATGGAAATCAAAACCACAATGAGATATCACCTCACACTTGTCAGAAAAGACAAGAAATAAATGTTTGAGAGGGTGTGGAGAAAAAGGAACCCTGAACTAGTGGTGGGACTATAAATTGTGCAGGCACTATGAAAAACAGTATGGAGGTTACTCAAAAAATTAAGACTAGAACTGCCATATGACCCAGCTGTTTCACTTCTGCCTATTTATCTGCAAAACACAAAAACACTCATTCAAAAAGATACATGCACCCCTATACATTACAGCATTATTTACAACAGCCAAGATATGAAAAAAAACTAAGTGTCCATTAAGGATGAATGGATAAAGAAGAAATGGCATACACATACATACACACACACACACACACACAGACACACACACACACACACACTGGACTACTCCTCAGCCATAAAAAAAGAATGAAATTCTGCCATTTGTGACCACATGGATGGACCTTGAAGGTATTATGCTAAATGAAATAAGTCAGACAGAGAAAAACAAATACCATATGATTTTGCTCATACACAGAATCTTAAAAAAAAAAAAAACAAATGAACAAATAAAATAAAACTAAAACAAACTCATAGATACAGAGAACAGATTAGTGGTTACCAGAAGGAAAGGGAGTTGGGAAGTGGGCAAAATGGATAAAGGGGGTCAACTGTATGGTGATGGGTAGCAACTAGACTTGTGGTGGTGATCACTTTGTAGTGTACACAGATGTCAAATCATAATGCTATACACCTGAAACATATAATTCTTAAAAATTTTAAGTGAAAAATTACAAGCAAACTATGTTTAAAACAAAGAACAGGTTAACTAAATTGTGACATACCCAACTCAACAAAACTGACAATTAAAAATGACAAGGGTGGGGGACTTCCCTGTCAGTCCAGTGGTTAAGACTCCACACTTCCACTGCAGGGGGCATAGGTTCAATCCCTGGTGAAGAAACTAGGGTCCTGCATACCACGCTGCACAGCCAAAAAATTTTTTTAATTTTTTAAATTGTTTTCAAAAGTGACAAGGGTGAAGATTGTGCAAAGAAATTATAACACATGTGATATAATGTTGAATTTGTAAGACAGGCAAAATACGAAGTTTGGATATATTATGATTTCAGTTATGCAAAGATATAAACACAGATTGAAAGGTCACAGAAGACTGATGTGTTTTACGTCAGGGCTATTTTTGTTATTACTACTTTTCCTCTATGTTGCTGAAAGGATAAGATTTGTGCTGATGATTTAGTTAACCACCTACCCATCTCCTCTCAAAAATTTTTATTAGTGTGGTCATATTTTTTTTTAATTTTCAGATTTTTTTAATTAAAAAATATTTGGGCTAGCAAAAGATCCAAATGATTAGAGTTATCAAACACCTATCATTAATGCTTAGTGGTGTCAGCCAAACAGATCAAAATTTGAAAACATGGGGGAAAAAGGTTATATGGTATTCAAAGTATTTATTTCAACCAAATAAGAATAGATGCCTGCAATATATTTGGCTACCTTAGGTTGTTGATAATATAAAAATACATTCCTACTACCAACAACTATAAGATCAACATAAAGCAGCATTAATCTCTCCAAAAACTACTTTCAAAAATCACATACAAGTTTTTGAAGAAAGAACAGCACTTAACTGGGGAAAAAAAAGTACTATTCACTGTACGCAATACCTTGAAAGGTAGTATCACTATCAAAGAAGTTTTAACAACATGAAGTTTCTTTAAAATGCATTTTATCTATTTCAGACTAGTTTATTAAATACAACTTTAAAAATCTACTTGTAAGAATCATAACTACACTGCTGTAATCCAAAGCAACCAATAGCTATGTCTTCCAATTATGACTGAAAATCTAATAGCAAAGAAAAACAATCAAAACAAACATCTAGCAGCATATAAAAAACACCTATTTTATAGATGAATAACAAAAGTTTTTCTAATATCTGGTGATATACTGAGTCAGAGCTTCCAAACTCAACATATTCTCCCTACATATAACTCTCCCCCTACATATGACTTCACTACAGAGAAGGTCAAGCAGGAAGAGAGCAATAATTTCATTGAGAACATAACTCAGTTTTACAACCTAATTGCTACTAAAAATAAAGAACCTCATCTCTAAATCATACCTATCTTCAAAGCACTAAAACCAACTAAAAGGATAACTAGTCTTTGCACACAGAAGAGATGTAGTAAATGCTTAATAAGCAAATGCACAACCCATACCACTCTAGCTGAAACTCGAAAGGGAACAAGGCAAACCAGCAGAAGCTGAGTTAGTAACACATTAATTGCCAGAAAAAGGTGAGTTGACTAGAAATAAAATATTGCTTTTACGAAAATCTTTGAAAAAAATTGTTGTAAGATACTAAACACACCTTATACTTAGCAAAATTATTTCTGAAACTGGAAAGGATACAAGTATTAGAAATTAAATGACATACAACCTCAAAACCTTGGAGACTTACAAGACATCGACAAGGATTTCTTATAAAATGTAACTTTCAGCATTGATTTTGTCACTGTTTCACCCTCCTCCCACCATAAAGACCAATTAGGAAAATTTTCACAAATTCAAGAAGTTTGAAAAGCCATCTATTATATTCAGACCTTAAGAAGGGTGTTTTGGGGACTTCCCTGGTGGCACAGTGGTTAAGAATCCGCCTGCCAATGCAGGGGACATGGGTTTGAGCCCTGGTCTGGGAAGACTCCACATGCCCTGGAGCAACTAAGCCTGCATGCCACAACTACTGAGCCTGCACTCTGGAGCCCACAAGCCCCAACTACTGAGCCCACGTGCCACAAATACTGAAGCAGGCGCACCTAGAGCCCGCGCTCCGCAAAAAGAGAAGCCACAGCGATGAGAAGCCCACACACCACAATGAAAAGTAGGCTCCACTCGCTGCGACTAGAGAAAGCCCACGCACAACAATGAAGACCCAATGCAGCCAAAAATAAAACAAATAAATCTATCAAAAAAAAAAAAAGAAGGGTGCTTTAAATACATTACCTGATCCTTGTACTATAAATGAATAATCAAAGATTTCTTAGGGCCCTCACTACCTCTTTCTTACTATTAAGAACTAAGAACTTTGCACATACAGATGAACTGAAAAGGTATATTTGCAAATGACAATTTTCTTATTTCATGGAAAGTATTCCAGGGCTTCCAGGGAATTTTCATGTTCAACCTCTTAGCTTACCATACACTGTTAGGTGATCTCACTTATTCCCTTAACTTTACTTATCCCCCAATGCAGACAAAAATAAAATTCTAAATCTAATCCAGATCTCTGCTGAACTTCAAATTCATATTTTCCTTTCCTGCTAAATATCACTACCAGAGTGCCGTGAAAGCACACTACAGTCATTTTATTCAAAACCAAATTCATTATCTGTTCTCATAAACCTTTTATCCATCTGCATTCTCTACCTAAACTTACAGAAACATCACATACCCATCTTGTTTAAATCCAAAGCATTATCCTTAACTCCCCTCTTTCTCAACCTTCACATCCAATCACCAAGTTAATTGAATCACCTACATAAATTTTGAATCTATCCTTTCTTCATCTCCTTTGCCATTAACTCAGTTCAAGACGTCATCATCTCTCACCTGGACTATAAAAGAGAGACTAATTGATTTCCCAAAGCACCTCAAATGAATCATTTCCAAAATCAAACCACGTATCTCAACCCTTTACCACCCCAGGGAAAAAGTTTTCTTTTCCTCCTATGTTCTCTAGCTTAGTTAATAATAATCCTCATTTATTTAAAACCTCAGCTAAAGTCTAACTGAACTCGAATTGATATCTGTACACCAATGTTCATCGCAGCATTCACAATAGCTAAAGGGTGGAAACGACCCAAATGTCTACCAATAGATGTATGGATAAACAAAATGTGGTATATGCATACAGTAGAATATTATTCAGCCTTTCAAAGGAAGGAAATTCTAATACATGCTACAACATGGATGAACCCAGGAAGCATTAGTCTAAGTGAAATAAGCCAGACACAGAAGGACCAATATGTATGACTCCACTAATATGAGCACCTAGAATAATCAAATTCATAGAGACAGAAAGCAAAACAGTGGTTGCCAAAGGCTGGGATAGGGGGAATAAGGAGTTGTTTAATGGTACAGAATTTCAGTTTGGGAATGATAAAAACATTCTGGAAATAGATAGTTGTAATGGTTGCACAACAATATGAATGTACTTAATGCCACTAAACTTTATACTTTAAAATGATAAAAATGCTAAATTTCATGTTACAATTTTTAATTTTTTTTTAAATTTTAAACCCAACTGAATCTCAAGTTAATGCTACAGCCACACAAAGAATATAATTATTTCAAGTGTTTTAAGAACACAATGTTTTGACTTTATAGCCTTAGCGAGCTATAGTATAAGGACAAAAAGAATTGCTAAAAAAAATTAGTAAAACTGATTCAGTAAGCTTATTAACAGTAATATTAGTATTGTTATTTTAAAGCTATGTTATATATATTTTTAGGAAAAAATAATTATGTTAACGTTAAGAGCCAAGATGTTCAGTATAAAATTTCAAAATACAAACTCAAAGAAGGAAAAAATACTTTAAGTTGAACTCATGTTGTTTTGCTTTTTAAATCTGTCCATATGTACGTGTGTGTGTGTGTGTGTGTGTGTGTGTGTGTGTGTGTATATATATCTCCTAGTTCTTATTTTAAATGCTTAAAAGCAATGACAACACAGAAGCAATGAGAACCCTAAGTGCCCAGACAGTGGTATTTAAATAGCATTCCCCATTAAAAGGAACCAGGACTCTTTGGAGAAATGGATGATTCCAGCCTGGAGGAGAAATTTTACTAGATGAACCTGGCACATGTTGTGCCAAAAAGCAAGGAAGTTATCAAACACTAACAGGGTCCTGTCAAAATGACAAAAGTCACCTTGAAGGCACTTCTACTAGGTAAAGCTGGGACAATATGCATACCAAAAAACCACACTGACTTCAATTGACTGAAACCCACTAAATATATATAAATCCTTGAGTTCATGAAATATATTTAAAAATCCATGAGTGCTTCTTCCTCTTCCGGGGATGGTACCTAGAGGCATTCAGGATGGTCCAGTGTTTGAGGTACCATCGTAGGCTATCCTACAAAACAGCCTCTAACAAAACCAGGCTGTCCCAAACCCCTGGGGTTTACCTTTATACCAAGAAGGTTGGCAAAGCACCAAAATCCACATGTGGCGTGTGCCCAGGCCAACTTTGAGGAGTTTGTGCTGTGAGACCTAAAGCTCTTACAAGGTTGTCTAAAACGAAAAAACTTATCAGCCAGGCCTATGGTGGTTCCATGTGTGTTTTATATGTGTCCGTGACAGGAACAAGCACGCTTTCCTTACTGAGGAACATAACATCGTTGTGAAAGTGTTGAAAGCACAAGCACAGAGTCAGAAAGCTAAATAAAAAAATGAAGTTTTTCTGAGTAATTAAAAAATTAAAAGGCAAAAAAAAAAAAATCCATGAGTTCTCTTTCCTCAAGGAAAGAGAAAGTCAAAAGACAAATAAGCAAGCCTCATTGATCACTACTAGAGTAGTGTATCGATTCTTATTCTGAAAATTCATAATTAAAGAAAAAGAATTAAGCATTTATCCTGACCATCCAGTATACTCTGAAATTCATGGCAACCAAATCGCCCTGGTTTAAACTGAAAAGTTCTTTACAGAAAAATGTCAGTTAATATATGTAGAAGAAATTAAAAATCTGGAAAATCAACAGTCTGCAACTGTTGATGGAATCAGTCTTTCTAACTTAAGTGACATCAATAAAACCTTTCCTTAGACAAGAAATCTTTCTCTACTTTAAACTGTTATATCTCTTATTTATACTTCTCTTGTAACACTTACCAATACAAGGAAGAAGAAAGTGGTGGTAGATTGTTACAGTAATGACTCTCAATGAATCACACCTATGTTTTAATGCCCTTGCAATTCTCCTGTGTAATCCTCTCCCACATGGGCTCTGGCAATGAGACTTGCCTTGGCTGATGGCAGAGTAGCAAATAACATACAAGTAGAGTGCACAATGGGATATGCTCCCTCATTGCTGGAAACTCTTCTGTCACCACACAAGCCCAGGCTAACCTTGGACACATGTGACCCAAGGAATATTATCAACAATATGAGAGAGGCTGTTAGACTATCACCCCAATCAAACCAACAGATAACTCCAGCTGTATTAGTAACTCCAAGAGAGACCAGCAGAAGAACCATTCAGATTAGCCTAGCCAAAACTGTTGATCTAGAGAATCTAGAGCAAATAAAATGATGGTGGTTTTAAGCCAAAGCCAAAGCCAAAGTTTGGGGATGGTTTATTATGCAGCAATAGACACAATTAGATACAGTAAATATAATGTCATATCTTCTCCACAAGAGAGAAAAGGAACCTTTCTGAGGATGGGAGCCTTATAAAGAATGAGGTATTCATCAAATTTCCTAGTAAGGACACAATAAAAATACCCCCTGAGTTTAACTAACACACAATACTTCTCATTACATTAAAAAGAATTAATGTAACTACTCCAAGATTTACATTATTCTATTTTCCATTGTTTCTTTTTTAACTTTCTAAGTTAAACAAGAGACTAGAAGACTAAACTGCCAATCTGGTTTTCAGGGTATTTGAGTAAAATCAAAAAACTGTTTTTTGGGGTTTTTTTGCGGTACGCGGGCCTCTCGCTGCTGTGGCCTCTCCCGTTGCGGAGCACAGGCTCCGGAGCACAGGCTCAGCGGCCATGGCTCACGGTCCCAGCTGCTCCGCGGCATGTGGGATCTTCCCGGACCGGGGCACGAACCCGTGTCCCCTGCATCGGCAGGCGGACTCTCAACCACTGTGCCACCAGGGAAGCCCACAAAAAATTTTTTTTCTTTGACAATACTCATTGGTGGAAAGAGTATTGCAAAACCAACACTCTCAAACATTGTTTATGGGAGTGTAACTAAATACAAAAAATATGCATACTCTCTCACTCACTGCTAGGAAATTACCCAGTGGACAAATTCATTAAAGGACCACCTATGTATGTATAGCAAGCATGCTCACTGCAGTGTTATTTATTAGCAAAACTGGAAACAAACTAAATGTCCTTCAATAGAGAAATGATTAAATTTTAATAATCCATATAATAAAATATAATGTAGTTATTAAAAATAAACAAATAATAAGAGGCAGTTCTGAAAGTGCTGATACTGAAAGCTCTCCAAACTATATTAAGTGAAAAAAATCAAATTCATATAGTATAATGTTAATGGATATATGCATTAAAACTTTGTGGAAAAATACACAAGAAACTATTAGCACTGATTACTGGGAAGGACCTTGTACTTTTCACTTTATATCTTCTATACTCCTAATCCTTAACTCCTGTCAGCCTCAAACTTCATATAAAATTTGTCTCTTAAGTCCTTTCCTGCTTGCTCTCAATCTTCAACCTTGAGAATGGTCACTAATACTCTGTTCTAATCTCCATTACAAATCTAACAACTTTAAACTTGTTTACAACTCATTTTTGGTAATTACTTTTTTTTTTTGTCCTCTGAGTTCCTTCTCATTTCTCCACCTTCTTCTTAAAACCGAATATATCCCAATCTATATCAAATCCTGATGTAGAAGACTTACTCAGACTGTTGCAGTACGACCTTGACCCACCATGTAACTCCACAGATGCTTTTGTATCCATCATAAACCATGTACAATAGTAAGCTTCTTTACAAATATACCACATTTAACACTAATTCATTTACATCAGCTTTCAACTGAAAATAATTCCTATTTTTTTAAATGTGAGCAGTTCCGCCTAACCTAGAGCCATCTACAACTTTAATAAGCATCAAATAGTCACCCCTGTTGTTAAATTACTAATGGTGAATTGAGTGCAATTCCTATTCGTCTTTCTAAGGTGTCTCTAAGAGGCTATATTCCCCCGTTGCACCTGATTCCAGCCTACTCCAAAATTTCTCAAGTGCCAGCACACAATATACTTCTGCGTCCTAAGTCTTCCCTGCCTAACCTAGTGACATAGACTATGATACATACAATACAGTATGCCAGAGAAGGGGGGTGAGAAGCATATACTTATCTAAATGCAATTGGCTCTTGTTTTCAGCAGGGCATGTCAAGCGTCCCCAAAACAAAAGTACATCTAAATCTAGGAATACTGATTCATAAAACAGTAGTTGGAGTCACACAGACCTGCATTCAACTTCCAGTTTACCCACTTAGAAGCTTTGTAAAAGTACTTAACCTCTGTAAGCCCCAAATTCCCATTTGTAAAGTGGAACTAATGTCAGCCTCAAAGAACTGTTGGGAGGATTAAATGAAATAGTATGCATACAACGTTTAAATCGGTGCCTGGCATTTGTTAGATACACTATATGTAGTAGATACTTACATTATTACTAAGTGCACTCATAAAAAAAAGACCTAGAATCAAAATTTAAAAGCTGGAAAACATCTCAGAAATCATGTTCCAACTGTAACACTCCATAGATGAGGGAACGAAGCCCTAGAAAGTACAACTGGCTTACCTGACATCATGCTATCTAACGATAGAGTTGCAATTAAAACTTAGGTTTCCAAGTCCTAATTCAATATCCTCTCTACTGTCTCAAATATTTCTTGGCCATCTCTCTGATACCCATCAAGACACTTAATTTCTCTAATCTCAACTTCTTCAATGACAAACTACAGGGACATGACAAGATCATGGGTCTTTCTAGCTCCAAAATTCTCATTCCATGATTCATGTGGGCCTTAAACTGGCTAACTTAAAAGCATGCCCATAGAAACAAAGTCAAATATATTTCCAATTTTTATATATGCTTAGCTTTCTTATGCATACTTTCAAAACTCTAAAATTTAGTTAGTGGTTATTAATAGGTATATGAAAGCAATGAAGTCAGAAAAAAAAGGCAGCCTAGTCAATAAGAGACTGAGACAATCAAAACTAATTATAGATAAGTTACTAGCAACTAAATTGGGTTTATAGACATCATACAATTAACTCAATATTAAGTGAAAGAATAAAAGACTTTAATATCTAACACTTCTTAAATATCTAACATGTAATTAAAATTGATTCACATATTTTAAGCAAGTTTAGGCTATCAGGTGTCTTGATTCAATAAATATGGAGAGACAGACACAAAAATATATCAAAATAAGAATTCAGAACCTGGGGGAGAATGGATACATGTATATGAAAGGCTGACTCACTTTGCTGTGCACCTGAAACTATCACAACATTGTTAATCGGCTATACTCCAATATAAAATTAAAAGTTTTTTAAAAAAAATAAAGGTGCTTGCCCATCTCTCAGGACCGACTGACCTATGTTCAACTGCTGTTCCCATGCAACCCTTCTCTACTTTGGCCTTCAAAGTTCTCATCTGAATATGTGCTACTATCTCCAAGATCTGCACCTGCAGCGGCTCCACCTGGGCCCACACCCTAGGCTTCAAGGCTCAACGCAGCCCTCCTACCTGTCTCAGAGCGGGGAGGGGTGGGGGGGGGTGGGTGGAAACGACAACTACACCCCACCCCGAGGGAGGATGGCCCACACTCCTGCTCCCGTCCCTCACACGGCACTTTTCATTTTTTAAGTCTTAAAATCACTTGAGCTGGGAAAGGTGCTAATAATAAAATTTCCTAAACAGAGAATCTGTGGGCCATACTCAAAATCCCAAAATGTTCTTGAAGACCTACTATGTAAAAACTTCAGAATCTAACAAAAATCCTAATCTACTGGCTATGGATTCCTGTTAAAAAATATGTAGAATGTCAGTTTCAAAGAAGTGGAACACAATATTTATAAAATTAAAATCCATCCTGAATATTATCATCTTTTACGATGCAAAAATCCCTGAGAAAGACTATCCAAATAGCAGATGACTCATAATTCAGGTTCCCAAGGAAACAGAGTCTGAGATTGATATCTGCAAGCAGGTTTACTGGGGAGTGCTCTCAAGAACACCTGTGTAGGCACAGAGGCAGCATGACTGGGCCAAGGGAGAAGCTGAACAGTACTGATCAATAACAGTTGCAAGAGCAGCCTCAGCTAAGCCTACTAAGAGTCCTGAAGCGAGAATGACCCTTCATGTTAGTCTCTAATCAAGGCAAGAGGATGATTCTTTTCATCCCCCACCATTAACCAGGAATGAAATGCAGGCGGCTTCCAGGAAGGGGACATAAACTTGGGTGAGGCAGTCATGATCCCAAGCAACTAAGAGAATGTGTCTCTATCCTGAAGGGGAATCTATGGCCCACACCAAAGCATCCACTAAAATGAATGTACCTTACTTGCATTTGAGACACGCATAAAGGGCTATACACTGGGGAAAGGGAGTGGCAGAGGGAACTCAACAGAAAAGGAGACCTACTCTCTTCTGGAGCCTACTATGTAGCAGGTGCTGTGATAGTCATGTTACATGAGCTATGGGATTTTATCACTGAATCCTTGCTTCCTGAAGACAGTGTTTTTTCTCAGCAAAGAGGCTAGGAAACAGGGTAAAAGGTACCAGGATTTGTTATGTAACACTTAAAATGCTACTTTGGGGTTGCAAATGGTCTGCACACTCAAAATCCTGGTACTTCCGTGATTTTCAACTAATACTTTTACCCTGAAAAGCACTTCAAAAATCACCTAGGTGGTGCCCTCATTGAACAGATAAGGAAAGTGAAGCCAGGAGAAGCTCATGATTTGCCTAAGATCACACTGATAGCAGAATTTAGAACGTGGACTCAAGTCTTTTGATTCCAAATTCAGTGATTTCTCTACTTGATGTGATGTCTTTACATTCAAAAACTTAACAAAATCAAAATAACCCAGAGACATGAATCTTATTGTAAAGCTCAGAATATCAACTTCTCCTAGATCATTTGTACTTTCAAAATCAGGCACATAAGAAACTTGAGTTTTACACTAGTTAAAGAAATGTCAATTGGTAGTGTGCTAAATGAAATATTATATCTTTCTATTAATAATAATAATAGCTAACTTACAACCTCTGTGACAGGCACAACATCAAGATCTTTATTCACACTATATCATTTAATCATCACAACAATCCTTTGGATAAAATTAAAGGAATTGTTCCCATTTAACCAAGGGGGAAAAATAAGGTTAAAGAAACTAAGTAAGTTGCTAGCTAAGATTACAAATGTAATAATGCACAGAGCTGGAGATTCCACCTGACTTAAACAAAATGCTCTCAAAGTTAAAACATCCACTATGCTACAAGCCCTATGCTTCTTCTCAATTTTCCTTTCCTGAACTTTTCAGACTTCCATGATGTACATGATTTATTTTTATAACCAGAAATATATTCTTTTATTATTTCTAAATATTCTATTTTAAAACTAAATCATTGCTTTGAATATTTGGAAGTTGCAAACAGATATAACAAGGTTTCATCAGAAAAATTAATGTCTTATAGAACAAAATAAACCCATACTTCCTTATCAGAGGTCCAATTCAATACAATTACCTCTTAATCAATCCCCCACAACAGAGTGTGTTTTGGCATAGCACTACACAAAGTCAGGAATTCTTAAAACACTTTCCAAATATTATTTAGCTAATAAAGTCGCAATAAAGTATCACTGAGACGCTAGAAAAACATATTAGCATAGTTATGTAAAACTTAACCATAGTCTAATATTAAACATTGAAACGAGGGAAAGGATGTGGTTTTTATTAAATTCCATCTGCTGCTATGACCCATGCAATACTTAAACAGATGTCTATGCAACTAAGTTATTCATGTTCAATATGTCAACCAATCACAGTGTAAGCAATGGCCATGGATCTATCCCAAAGTAAGTTATCCTACCGCAGCCCATATTGAGAACATAGTCCAAGACAGCCAGGGTATATGACCCCATGTCTACTGCCAATCGACCAAATGTGATCACCTGGACCCAAAAGCAGCCATTTACAAGCTAGCTAGCAACCAATAAAATGGTTCAGTGGCAAAACACACACACACACACAAACAAACCCCAGTGTGAACAATGAACTACTGCTGAGCTCCATGCTTAGGCCTTTAAACTGCAAACTATGAAGAGAAATGACTAGTCACACAGAGACTTCCCTGGTGGTCCAGTGGTTAAGACTCCACGCTCCCAATGCAGGGGCCCAGGTTCGATCCCTGGTCAGGGAACTAGATCCCACGTGCCTCAACAACGAGCCCAAATGCCACAACTAAAAAGGTCCCACATGCCACAACGAAGATCCCATGAGCCGCAACAAAGATCTTGCACGTGGCAACGAAGATCTCACGTGCTGCAACTAAGACCCAGTGCAGCCAAATAAATAAATAAATATTAAAAAAAAAAATTAGCCACACAAACTGGCACTAAACAGATACACATCAAAGTCATGAGGTAAATAAGAGTACAGGAGGGACTTAAGTAAATCAAAGTTATAACCCAGCCAAAGTTTCAAAACACCACTGACTCTTGAGAATGCAGAAGCTATGAAGGAAAAAACTAGAATAGAGGGTAAGAAAATTAGCTGGCACCAAATGAACCTAACCAGAACTATAATCACTATTTCAGAGCCACAGTAAAGCTTATTTCTAGAATGATCTGTAAAAGATGTGTTTCATGGTATCACAATTCCTAAAAGGAGGAATCCTATGAATCAAATGACCTCACTCCACTCTCAACCTCAGCTGACTAAACCAGCAGCAGACACCTGACCCAGAGGAAGTAACTCCATTACTGGCCAGCCAGAGACCTACGCATGACCCAACAAGAAAAGATGAGGAGGACATTTTTGATTCTTCTCGTTGGGGTTTGTAAATTGAGCCAGTTGGCTATGCAACATTTGGCCAGTTGGCTATGCAAAGGTAAGGTGAAAAGCAAGTAGAATCATGTGGTCAGATGGCCATCTGAGGTCTTGAGCATACTAAGCAAGGAGTAGCAAGGAGGATGGACACAGAGATGCAGAGGCAAAATGCCAGTGGTCCAGGAGATTGTGTGAGACAGAGGGGAGTACTGCCTCTGCCCCGACACCTTTCTAGGTCCTACTGTCTAGAGACCCAACTGTACAGCAATTCTTATTCTTAGATCACTTTGAAACCTTACAATAAATCCTTTCAATTTAGACTGATTTGGGGAAGTTTATAATCCTTGAAAATAAAAAGCACTCATTAGAATATTGTCCAAGGATGACAGATTACATTCATGCATTTAATATTTAATTACTGTTTCCTCTCCTCCATATATCTTGGAAGAATAGTCTGCACTCCCTGTTTCTACACCCTTACTTCCCAGCCAATCATTTCTCCCCATGACTCTCCTGAAACTGAACTAGGTATGACCTAACTGTTCCATTCAGTGGATACTTCTCAGTCCTTATTTGAATTGACGTCTCTCCAACATTCACACATGTCTAATACTTGCCTCCACTTGTCTCCTGAGTGCTGGACCTACATATTTCCACCTGCCTAGTGAACATCTCTGTTGGGATGTCCATACCTCTAGTTCACACTTGTCTTCCTCACCAAACCTGTTCTTCCTCCTCCCTCTATTCTTTACCTTAGTTCCTTCCACCCAGACTACTCACAAGTCACTAAGTCCTATTAATTCTCCTAACTTTCTTGAAAATCTGTTTTTTCTCTAGCCCCAAAGCCATTGTCTGATTCAAGCTTTCATCATCCCCTGGATTAACAACAAGAGATGCAGAAATTCTGATTCAATGGAGGGACTTGGGAATTTTTTTTTCTTTTTTTTTTAAGGATTCCAAATGATTCTAATGTGCAACAATTTTAGGAACTAAAACATTATTACTTTCTAGCTGGTCTCTCCCTTTATGGAGCCATCCTCTCTACACAGCTACCAAGTCAACATGTATTACTGAAAATACACCAAGTATCAAACATTAATGTAGGTCCGACACACTAAGGAAGAAAAACAAAATCCCCACCCTAAGGGAGCTCAGTCTAGCAGTGGAGAAGTCAAGTATCACAAAAACAGTGGAATAAGTTTTGCAGAGATCTATATACTAAGTGTTTTAGTATACTGAGCTACTACACACTAAGTGTTTATTGAATGCTGATACTGTGGTGAGTCTTCATGAACATTATTTCATTTAATCCTCCTACAATACTGTAAAGTACATATTATGCTCAATTTACAGATAAAACAGCTGGGTCTCAAAGAGCTTGAAATTTTGCAAAAGATCTCACGCTCATGAATAGAGGAGGCCAGGGCTTAAATGATGGTCTAATTCCAAAAGCCCATTCTCTTAATTAGTATGGGGTGCTTTGGGAGAAAGAAAAAATAGCAAGCAACTAACTCCTAGTATCCCCTAAACTGAGCAGTGTGGACAAGTAATGGTAGGGCACTCACAGCAGAATAAAGAGCTTCTATGGAGATGTGAAGGGATGAGAGATCAGGGGAAGTTGTGGGAAACACAGTTAGTGAGGATGGCAAGGTCAGTGAATGTACAGAGGTACGTGGAGATGAGCCTGAAATGGAATCTTTTTTCCCAAGGAACCAGAGCAGTATCGGCCTTGCATGCCAAGGTAAAGAGTCTGGACATCTCCTATGGGCGCTGAGTTGTCACCAACAGATTTTAGACAGAAGACTGATTCACCTGATACACTTTTTATAAGGATTATAAGGGGAAAATATTTTTGGAGGGTTTTCCTTATTACAAATTTGATTATTTAAAAACCTTCCGTGGCTCCATATTGTTTACTGTATAAAGTCCAAAATCCTTTCCAGTCTCATCTCATAACTATCCCCATCCACATGCGAAAATATTCACAATTCCCCTATGCTGTGCTAGGCTGCTTCAGGTTTTTGCATTTGCCCGGTCACTGTCTGTAAAAATGCCTTCTCTCCCTTGTTCCTCCTTGCCTGAGTCTGTTCAGCTTCTGTAAGGCCTTTAACAATCTCCATTCCATCTCTCTCCCTCCTCCTTTCACCACAGAATTAGTTACTTTTTCTTTTGCGCTCACATTCTTCCTCTGTATATCTATTGACACATCACACTGCTTTGTAATTATTTAAGTATCTGTCTCCCCCATTAAATCTCTGCCAGCCCAGCACAGTAATGAGCACAGAATGTTCAACAGTATGACAAATGACTTTCTACACACACACACACACACACACACACACACACACACACAAAGTTAAAAAAAAAAAGATAACAAGGGAGTGATAAGAAAAGCATTCCTTGAAGAAATCTGAAGTATGTAATAACAAAAAACCAACATTAGCAGCAAATAACATTTATAGAGTTTACTGTGTGTCAGATACAGCTGTAAACCCTTCACATGTATTAATTCATTTAATCCTCACAACAACTCTATGAGAAAGGTACTATTATTATGACTATTTTAATGAGCCACAGAGAAGTCAAGTTACTTGCTCAAAGCTACCCAGCTAGTAAATAGGGTGCAGATGCCACCCCAGGCAGTCTGGCTCCAGAGTTCAGGTTCTTTTTTGTTCGTTGTTTTTTTCAGAGTTCAGGTTTTTTACCAATAATTATACTGGGTTGGCCAAAAGGTTCATTCGGTTTTTTCCATAAGATGGCTCTAGTGGCACTCAGTCATCTTTAACTTCATTCAGAACAATTTTGTTAGACTATATGTGACAGCCGTCATATCAGCATGCATTTAAAAAAAACTTATCAAAATCAGTGAATTTGGGCTTCCCTGGTGGCACAGTGGTTGAGAGTCTGCCTGCCGATGCAGGGGACACGAGTTCGTGCCCCAGTCCGGGAGGATCCCACGTGCCGCGGAGCCTGCGCGTCCGGAGCCTGTGCTCCACAACGGGAGAGGCCACAATAGTGAGAGGCCCGAGTAACGCAAAAAAAAAACAAAAAAAAAACAAAATCAGTGAATTTTTGTGTAGCCACTTTAATGTTGAAGATGGAAGGAAAAAAAGCAACATTTCGGCATATTATGCTTTATTATTTCAAGAAAGGTAAAAACGCAACCGAAATGCAAAAAGAAAGATTTGTGCAGTGTATGGAGAAGGTACTGTGACTGACTGAACATGTCAAAAGTGGTTTGCAAAGTTTTGTGCTGGAGATTTATCACTGGACGATGCTCAGGGTCAGGTACACCAGTTGAAGCGATTTGATAGCAATCAAATAGAGAAATTAACTGAGAACAATCAACATTATACCATGCGGGAGATAGCCGACATACTCAAAAGACATACTCAAAATATCCAAACCAAGCGTTGAAAATCATTTGCACCAGCTTGGTTATCTTAATCGCTTTGATGTTTGGGTTCACATAAGTTAAGGGGAAAAAACCTTCTTGACAGTATTTCCACAAGCCATTCTCTACTTAAATGTAATGAAAACGTTCCGTTTTTTAAAACAAATTGTGATGGGCGATGAAAAGTGGATACCGTACAATAATGTGCAACGGAAGAGATCGTGGGGAAGAGAAATGCAACACCACCAACCACACCAAAGGCCAGTCTTCATCCAAAGAAGGTGATGTTGTGTATATGGTGGGATTGGAAGGGAGTCCTCTATTATGAGCTCCTTCCAGAAAACCAAACAATTAATTCCAACATGTACTGCTCCTAATTAGACCAACTGAAAGCAGCACTCGACAAAAAGCGTCCAGAATTAGTCAACAGAAAACGCGTAATATTCCATCAGGATAACTCAAGACCACGTTTCTTTGATGACCAGGCAAAAACTGTTACAGCTTGGCTGGGAAGTTCTGATTCATCCACCGTGTTCACCAGACATTGCACCTTTGGATTTCCATTTAGGTCTTTACAAAATTCTCTTAATGGAAAAAATTTCAATTCCGTGGAAGACTGTAAAAGATACCTGGAACAGTTCTTTGCTCAAAAAGATAAAAAGTTTTGGGAAGATGGAATTATGAAGTTGCCTGAAAAATGGCAGGAAGTAGTGGAACAAAAGGGTGAATATGTTATTCAATAAAGTTCTTGGTGAAAATGAAAAACGTGTCTTTTATTTTTACTTAAAAACCGAAGGCACTTTTTGGCCAACTCAATACTATCTCTTTAGCTCAAGCAAAAGACACCAGTATAAGGATACAGTTCTAGCCTTGGTTCTTTTATATCTTAATCTCTTTTTTGTTCTTAACACACTAAAAATAAATCTACACAGTAAGAAAAAATTCCACTTCTTAAAATTCGCTTCAATAAATGAGTAATAATTTCATCAAACTTAAATGTGTAAATAATCTGGGACGCCTTCCCTAACATCTTAGTTTAGATCAGGGCCCTCTTGCTGTACGCTCTTGGGGCTCCCTGTGCTTTCCTTCCTAACATTCACCCAAGGATGTGACCATATACTTATGTGATCCTTTCAACAGTTGCTCTGTCCTCCCCTGGATACTCAGCTCCACAGGGGTTCATGTCTATTTTACTCATCAATGCAGCTTCAGCATATAGTAGACCCATAATAGATGTTTGAGAAGTAGATATGTCCAAAAGGTCTTCCCTATTCATCACTTTTTTCTGCTCATGTTGCCATCATCATAATGCAAATCATAATTACTTAGTGCCAAAAATATTAAAATAAATCTCATCTGATCTCTGCCTTTATTCTCCTATGGTTTTATACATCTCATGCAACACTGACAAATTAATCTTCCTAAAACATTCCTTCACTCGTTCAAAAAATATTAACTCCTACTATGTGCCTAAAGGAAACCAGAACGTCACACCAAAATATGTCACTTTGGCATATTGATTATTTTTAATTAAAGGCATTTAAGAAACAGCAGGTACAAGAAGAACATTCTGGGGACTTCCCTGGTGATGCAGTGGTTACGAATCTGCCTGCCAATGCAGGGGACTCGGGTTCGAGCCCTGGTCTGGGAAGATCCCACATGCCGCAGCAACTAAGCCTGCGAGCCACAACTACTGAGCCTGCGTGCCAGAACTACTAAAGCCCGAGCACCTAGAGTCCCTGCTCCACAACAAGCCAACGCAATGAGAAGTGCGCGCACCGCAACGAAGAAGAGTAGCCCCCACTGGCTGCAACTACAGAAAAGCCCGCAGGCAGCAACGAAGACCCAACACAGCCAAAAAAAAAAAAAAGGACATTCTGACCCTTCTTTTACTTTCTGAAAGCAGGAGATAAAACTCCCGTGTGAAAGGGACCCTCACTATACCAGGAGTAAAGAAGACGTCCTCATCACTACAGCCAGAGAATTTAGGGCTGAGAAATCTGTACAAACAAATCTTGTTAAACTAACCCTTATCTTCCGCGTTACTTCTTCATCATTTACTACCTCAGCCCAAACCCCTTTGTCTTGTCAATTCTTCACAAATCTTGTTTCTCTGTCTAAAAGTTGTAAACACTTCCTGCTCTGGTCCCTTCACGTCTTCATTCTCTTGTGAAGGCTCCCATGTACATGTAAAAATTTAATAAAATTTGTATGCTTCTCTGCTGTTAATCTGTCCTAGACAGTCTAATTCTTAGGCCCAGCCAGAGACCCAAAGAGGGTAGAGGAGAATTTTCCTCCCCTACATACCAAATATATTTCACTGCTTAATAAAATCCTATTAATTTCCTAACGCCTATAGAATAAAATTCAAAATGTCAGATTTGTCTATTGAAAGAAATAAATAAGAAGGAAAACTACCCCAGACCTTGGTCTCTAATACCATTCCCCCCTAAAAGAAACAGGGCTCCTCAGAGAAATGGCTAGTTTCAGCGCTGGGAAAGGGTAGGTAAAGGATAAGGTTGGAATACCTTACTACGCCAGAAAGTAAGGAAGAGTTCAAAAAAATGATAGGGGCATGACAAAAGGACACTGGAGCCACCTGAAGGGACTCCCACTGTTCAAATCTGGGACAATTTGAACACCAAAATAATTAAGTACAGTGATGAGTTATAGGCCATTTTTATAAAAATGAACTTACGAGTCCATACCAACAGGAAAGGAAGGAAGGTAGGTAAGGGTGGGGGGCAGCGGGGGGGGAGGGGGGAGGGAGAGATGTGAGGCAAGGGAGGGAGGGGAAATCCAAGAACCAATTGGTAAAGGTGCAGGAGTTCTAGAGTAGGAAAATCATCATCTTGCAGTCATTATGGTGAAGACTAGATTAAGCAAGAATCAACAATGGTAAATATAGGAGAAATTCTTGATAAAGAACAGGATATTTGCATAGTCTTATAAGTATCTGCCTATTTATTGCAAAGGAAGAAAAAATAATCATTATGATAAGGTCAAAAAATTGGGCTACACCTTGAACTTTGACAAGGTAATCAAAATTAACATCACCTATGAAGGACAAAAAGACATGGGCCTCCAGATGTAATAACCAGAGATGGACACAACAAATTCTAGGCCACATTTCAGCCAAGAATGCACAATCTCAATCTACTCACAATGAAACGTCAAACAACACAACATGAGGAACATTGTAAGGAAAAAAAAAAGCAGGAGGCGATCTGTATTCTTCAAAAATGTCATAAATTACAAAGAAATGCTATGGAAATGTTCCATATTAAAAGAAGCTAAAGCAACATGTCAACTACATATAATACCTAACCCTAACTGACCCTATACTGGTGAGGGGTAAATGCTACAAAGGACATTACCAGGTCAACTGAAAAAAAATGGAATTATGAATAGTAAATGGAATCAATGTAAATTTATGAAGTTGACAACTATACTGTAGTTATGTAAAAGAATATCCCTATTCTTCATTGAAGCATTCACAGGTGAAGAACTATAACTGATCCTCAAGTGATTCAGGAAAAATAAAGAAAAAGTACACACATACAGAGAGAGAAAAGAAAAAGGATAGGAGAACAAAGTGTTTAAATGATAAAGCAAATAGGGTAAAATGTTAATAAGTAAATTTAGATAAAGAGTATACAGCTGTTTCTTGTATTATTTTATTCTTGTAACTTTTTGTAAGCTTGAAATTGGTTCCAAAAAAATTAAAAATTATATATGTATTCAACTAGCCCTGCAATACAGTAGCCACCAACTATATGAGGCTGTTGAACAGTTAAAATATGGCCTGTCCAAAGTCAGATGTGCTGGGACTTCCCTGATGGTCCAGGGGTTAAGAATCCGTCTTGTAATGCAGGGGACGCTGGTTAGATCCCTGGTCAGGGAATTGGGATCCCACATACCGCAGGGCAACTAAGCCCGCGCACCACGACTAATAAGCCTGCGCGCCACAACTAGAGAGAAGCACACACACTGCAACAAAGAGCCCACGCACAGCAACGAAAGATCCCATGTGCCGCAACTAACACCCGATGCAGCCAATAAATAAATAAATAAATAATTTTTTTTAAAAATAACAAAGTCAGATGTGCTGTTAGTGCAAAATACACACCAGATTTCAAAAACTTACTATAAAAAAAAAACTCATCAATAATATTTAAGATATCTCAATAATTTTTCTATTGACTATATGTTCAAATATTTTAGATAGATTGGGTCAAAGGAAATATATTTTAAAAAGTAATTTCAAAAAAAAAAGTAATTTCACCTCTTTTCACTTTTTTAAAATGTGGCTACTAGAAGCTTTAAATTACATATGTGATTCCTATTTGCATTGGACTAGAGCTAGATGATCAAGAATCTCCACAATGAGGTGTCACACTATCTATAAGTTTCTCTCTCAATTTCTTTCTGCTCTAAACAGAGCTCTCTCTCTAAGTCACTTGGTTTTAAGCTACTCAAGGGTAAGGATCAGTTTTACTCACTGTTGTACCTCCAGTATCTAGCACATATCCAGTGTTATAAACATTTGTTTATTGAAAGGCAATATGCAAGCAAAGGCAGGAGGGAGGGCAGGAAGAATGAAATCATTCCCACCTCTGAGTCTTTGTTTATACTGTAACTCCTTCCTAGAATAAAAGTAACTCTCTTCCTCTCCTAATCACCTTTTCAAAACCCCATCTCTTGCCCATTTTCTCCAAGGAGACACTTCACTCTAACAGGTTCATTCTGTCTGACTGGTCCTCCTCTGTATTACTACAGCCTTCACTGTCTATATAATTTACTTTGGCACTTAATCATATAAGTTCCCTGAGAGAGAGGTCAGATCTCGTATTTTTCCCGTATCTTCCACAATGACTGGCATAGTGCTAACCATATGAGTTGAGTGGTGGAGGAAAGGGCAACAAGGTGCTAAAAAAAGGAAATGGATTGAGTTGGGAAAACTTGGCTCTAGTCTCAGCTTTGACATCTAACTGTGTTGCCTTAGATAAATCACTCAATCTCTCACTTCCTACTTCCTCATTTTTAAAATCAGAGAGACTCGTTACCCATAAAAGAAGCCTTCTATTTCCACAATTCTAGAATTAAACCCATTTTTTTCTTTAACAATCTTATTGATATATACCAATAAAAGGAAATCTAATACACTTAAGGATCTTAGAAATAGCAAAGAAGTTTATAAACTGCCTAAAGTACTAAATGCTGATGTCTTTCTAGCCATGAAGCACTTTAAATCCCCATTTCTCTTCAAAGTCTATTAAGTAAAATAATCAATACATACATATTGGAGCTACCCCAATTTTTTTTTTTCAGATTCTTATAAGCCTCAAAGAAACACCTTTTAGTTGCTAATGGAAAAAAGAAAAAGAACCAGAAACTAAATTTTCTATAAAGTACCCTAGGACCTTATCGGTGATGTTCAAAGATGCTGAGTTACAATTGATTATAAGCACATTGTCTGTTTCTTCTTTCAAAAATGCTACTTACAGGACATTATTCAGGGACTTCCCTGGTGGCACAGTGGTTAAGAATCCGACTGCCAATGCAGGGGACAGAGGTTCAAGCCCTGGTCCAGGAAGACCCCACATGCCGCGGAGCAACTAAGCCCGTATGCCACAACTACTGAAGCCCAAGCACCTAGAGCCCGTGCTCCGCAACAAAGAGAAGCCACCGCAATGAGAAGCCCCCGCACCACAACGAAGAGTAGCCCCCGCTCTCAGCGACTAGAGAGAAAGCCCATGCGCAGCAATGAAGACCCAACGCAGCCAAAAATAGATAAATAAATTTATTTTAAAAATATAAAAAATAAAGGACGCTATTCAGAAGAAAATTACAACAGGTAAAATGAAAAGGTCATGTGAAAACAGAATGCTAAAGGTATGCGACTTAATTTCAAAGCATGAAGACCATTTCAAACAAATCTCTAAATCAGCAAACTTAGTTTTAATTTTATATCTTATGACCTCTGCTGAGAAATAAGATTATCAGGGTGGAGTAAAATAAAATGGTTGCCATGTTACATAATTTAAAGATTCAAGTCATACTTGTTAGTAAATAGCACCTGTGGAGTTCATACTAGTAATACAAATTAGAAGATTTCTTTAAGGCTTTATCCAAATACCCCTATTAAATGCTGAGCATTAACAGTGACCCATCTGTAAGAGCCAAACTCCTCCCAGGTGGCTCTAGGTCCTCTCCTGATCTGGTCTGAGCTACCTTTGCAGCCTCACCTCCCACCAATCCCTGCATATCATTTCACTCCCTAAACTTAAATGTTCACATTCCCCTTAATATTACTTGCCCCATTTTACGACTTCTTGTCTAGGCATTTGCGGTTCCCTCAGGCCAACCCGCCCTCCACTCTTCTGAGCTGCAAATATGCCCTACTCCCAGAAGCTTTTCCTGATTGCCCCAAAACCCTCCCACAAAGTGGCCCCCAGGCACTATTCATTCTATTACAAAGAACTGCCATTATTTTTAAATGTCCACTTCCCCAACCAGCTGTGAGTCCTAAAAGGCGGGCCCATATCTTATTTAACTGGTTCCCAGCCCCTAGCAGATGCTTTGCATTTACTGACACTCAATATAAGGACATTGAAAAAAAGGAAGTTAAGTGGTTAACGATGAGAAACAATTCAAACTTTCCTATAAAAGAGTATATAAATTTAAGACAGTGGTCTCAACCAGGGCAATTTTGCCCCTAGGTGACATTTGGCAAAGTCTTCAGATATTTTTGGTTGTCACAAGATGGGGGAGGGGACTTGGGGGTGCTACTACATCTAGTGGGTAGAAGCCAGGGATGCTGCTCAATATCCTACAGTGCAAAGGACAGCCCCCAACAACCAAGAATTATCCAGTCACAAATACCAATAATTCCATGGTTAAAAAACTCAGTTGTCAACTGACTTATTCATGTGTGATGATTCCTTATCATACCTCAGCAATAACCAGAATAAATTCCAATTTTGTGGTTTCAGCTGAAACTTCTGTAGCCATCGATGTGTATGCACCAACACTCAAAATGATCTTTATATAATCATAACGCTTAACAACATTAAACCAAGAGTACTGGAAAGCAGTCCATATTTCTGAAAACTAATCTACAACTACTAGAAGCTACTCTTAAGTCAGTAAACACTTTATTTATAAACTATAAAGCAAACCACAGGTGAACTAATTTTCAGCTGTGGAATTATGCGACGGAAACACAATCTGAGGCATGAGGTAATCAGTCAGGTCTGACAAGAGAAAAAAATCTCTTAAGTAGTGGAAGTAAATCACGCTCAGGTGTCTTTAATGTTGAACACAGGAACTGATGACCAGAGTAAAGGGCATGCCCTCGCTACTGCCAATATCAGCGCTTATCAAGATTTCAAAAAACTCTGACAAAACATTGCAAAAAATCATCAAATGTCAATACAGGTGGAAGATACAGAAGTTAACTACTTCTCCCCCTGATATATGACCAAGTTCCACATGACTTGAACATTTCCCAAAGCTATGCAGGAGCAAGGACACTCCCTTTCTACACAGTGGATGACTCAACTCTCTTTGGTACATTCCTTGACTGCATGCTACAAGTTCACTAACTCCTCTTGCCCTTGGAACTAGTTATCCTACTCTCTCAGTAACCAACTAATGGGTTTGGCACCAACTTTTCAGTCATTTACATTTTGTTGCACCCCATCCGTCTCAAAAGGAAATTAAGGGGAAAAAAAAAAGCTAACCAAAACAAAAAATTGAGTAACAGTGACTCCTATAGAAAAGATTTTGTTATTCTAGGAACTGATTCCTAAACAAAACACCTACAGCTTTCCAGTGCTCTAATCTTTGTATCTTCACGCTTTTCCAGATTTGACATAGAGAGAGCACTGGCAGAAAGTAAAGGAGTGTACCGTTGGATTAAGCTGACAACGGATCTGTACTTGCATGGCTCAAACAAAAAGGTACCGGGCTGGGAGGGGAAAACGCATTTTTAAATGGGGGGGTGTGTGGGGTAGGGGAGTTGCCAACAGTGAGTAATAGCTTCCTTCGCAGCTGACTTTAGCCAGTTAAGTGTCGGTACAGCGACTGGGCCAACGTTAGGCCGGGTTTCACCACATTACCCTGCAGTGCTGCCCAGATGAGAATCCGCGTGAGGCAGGTGCGTGTCGGGTAAAGTTGCGGGGCACGCCGGGCGGGGCACTGGGGGAAGAGCCGAGCTAGCCTCCCGAGGTCTCCCACCCGGCGTGCTCCAGCCCGGCGGGCGGCTGGCCGGCCGGACCCGGGGGCACTAACTCTCCATTTTCACTGCCATTCCAGAATCTGGAAGGAACGCGCCGGCGCCACACCCTCCCGCCCGGCAGCCCGCTCGCACTGACAGCCCGCGCGGGTGCGGGGCCCGGGCCTGTGAGCCGGGGGCCGCGGAGTACCCGGCCTGCTGCCCTGCCGCCGCCCCGCCCGCCCCCTGCCCCCCCGAGGCCCGCCCCCAGAGCAGACGACCGAGGCCTAATCGCCGCCTGGGCTGCGGGGCCTAAAGGAAGGGGCCGGCGCTGAAGAGGGGGCGGCCACGCCGCCGCCGCCTCTGCTACTCAGCGAGGCGGCGGCTTCCGCGGCCCCGGGCTCCGGCTTTCCCGCTCACGTGCTCCTGAAAGACGGTTTCACTCTCTTACCCTCTGCAAAATCCTCCTTAACATGGTTTAAACACCACCCGGCGCCGCCCCGGTGACTCTCCAAACCTTCTGCGGGGCCACTCAGTACTCGGGGGTACGCGGGAGGGAGGGACTGAGCCAGGAAAGGACTGGGAGGAGGTCGGGGCGAGGCTGTAGCGGCGGCCGCTCGGGCTGCCCCGACTTCCCCAGAGGCGGCGAGAGGGAGCGCGCGCGAGCGAGCAAAGAGGTAGCCAGCGAGCGCCCGCCCGCCCGCCTGCCGGGCCGCCCCCGTAACTGACAGCTGGGCGGACCCGCCCGCCACCGCCCCGCCCTCCCGGCCTGTCCATCCGCGGGGGGCGGGGCTGGAAGGGGCCTGGCCCGCCCCTGCGGCCAATCGGAAGCGGCGGCGGCGTGGGCGGTTGCGTGACGGACAGGCGGCAGGACGCTGGCGCCGCCGCTCCTTCCGGCGGGCCGAGGGACAACGCGGGCGCCGAGCGCACGCCTGCGCTCTGTCAGAGGACGCGCCCGCGCGCAGACAGCGTACTCTCTAGGGGAACCTGGAGGGGGTCCCTGACCGCGACGCAAGAAGGGGTCTCTGGGTGGGTACCTGCGACGGCACCTCAGATTACTCTGTAAAATATGTCACTGTGACCCCGACCTTGGCCATTCCTGAACTGGATCCTCATTTCTGCTGGAAGCGCTTGGAAGCAAAGGAGAGAATCGCAGACACGATTAACTGGTCTGGTGGGCTTTTTTTCTCCCCTGGTCCAACCCCTGGCGCCTTTCCGTACTCCCTTCCTGCTTCTAATATCAGCCAAAGGGAAAGTAAAGAATCGGAAGAAAGGGTAGGAAGAAACTGGAATTTGAGTTGGTAAGAGAAGTTTGCGGTTGTCATCTTTGGACTATAGCAACAATAATGGACTGATGTCGCTAACATGTTGCACCATCTAAAGCCCACGCTTGGCCCATTCTCCTAGGGAATTTTAAATCCTCTTCTGACAATAGATGTATGAAGTGAATCTACCTTAATGCGTCTGTTTAATAGATTAAGAAAAAATAATGAGGTCACAGATAAACAGTGTGCCAAAACAAGGACGTGGACTTGGAAGTGGACTTGGACCTGACTTCCAGGCACGATGTTATTATTTAAACTCAAAAATCACAGCTGCGGAATCCTACCATTCTGCCAGTATTCACGAGCTAAGAGGTTCAACTTTACCCTGAGCGGGGGAAAGAGAAGCCTTTAATAATGTTTAAGTAGGAAAGGAGAGGAGGAGAATAATGCAACTAACCTTGCTGGGGGTGGGAGGGGAGGGTGGGGATCTGAAGTCTATCAAGCAATGAATGGAGCGCTTATCAGAAAATCCCCACAGATCTTCTGAAAAAAATGCAGCAAATCTTATTTTCAAATTACTTAATGTAAAAGTGTTTTGTAAAATGTAAATAAAGCATTATATGATGTAATATGTTGTTTCCATCCAAAACATGTCTGTTTTTTAATGTGTGTCATGTCTGTAGTGCAGCAAAACAGTCGTGCCTACAACTCATACATTATTAATCACTATTGATGATAGTGCACTTAAGTACTTCCAGGCAAACATAGCAAAGCACACACTTTTCCACCTTTCCAGACAGAGGTACTTTATTTTCAGACAGTATGGGAAATATTTTCACTGAAGCAGAGTAATAAAACTGTGACATAATAAATATATTGAATATATTTGGTCTCTGCCCCTGAGTGATAGGGTGATAAGAGCATCTTTTGGTGTAATGTTTGATCTACTGAGTGGTTGGGTGTCCCCAGATAGCTTTAGAGTGGGGGCTGAGTCATGATTAGAAGGTTGGAATTTTCTGGCCCACCTACTGGAGCCAAGAGGAACTTCAAGACTTAATCCCCATTGGCCAGTGATAGAATCAATCATGTCTATGTAATGGAACCTCCATAAAAACCCTAAATAACGAGGTTTGGGGAGCTTCCAGATTGAGGAACATCAAGATGCTGGGAGGAGGAAGTGTCTGGAGAGAACAGGCAAGCTTTGCACCCCTACCCCCATACCTTGCCCTATGCATCGCCTCCATTTGGCTGTTCCTGAGTTGTAGCCTTTGTAATAAACCGGTAATAGTAAGTAAAGTATTTCTGTGAGCCAGTATAGCAAATTATCAAAGCTGGGGAGAGTATTGTGGGAACACCCAATTTATAGCCAGTTGGCCCAAAGTACAGGTGACAACCTGGAAGTTTCAACTGGTATCTGAAGTAGGGGGCATTCTTGGTGGGACTGAGCCTTTAGTCTGTGGGGTCTGTGCTAACTCTGGGTTGTTAGTGCCAGAACTGAATTAAATTGTAGGACTCACTGTTGGTGTGCAGGGAATTGGAGAATTGCTTGGTATGGAAAAAAACTCCACACATTTGGTGTCATAAGTCTTGTAAGTAGAGAAAGGAAGCAGTTTTTTCCCTTTAAAGTGACATTTGTTTTTTATTTTTCAAAAATTAGTTTAAAGCTGCTTATTAATGTCACATGCTAAGGCCTTCTCCACTGGAATTCTCCAGTGGAATCTTTTGACTAATATAATAGACTCTCATCTACTGATTAGCTAGATGGGTTATTCAAAAATCTGTGCCCTCCCCTGCAGCTTATGATAACTCCATCATTGGAATAATATACTAGGGAACTGAAAACTCCAAGAAAATAAGCAGTGGATGAGAAATAATCATGTAAGAATATCCTTCACTAATGTAGCAGCTTCCCACACAAAACATTCCTATTTACCCATCTGGCTGCTAGTTCCTATCCATTTAACTCTTTTACATCAACATTCCATCAATTCTTTGACTCCATCATGACCTCCAGTCCATTGGCCCTTCTTAACATTCTTGCTATCGGCCATTTCCCTAGCATCCTCATTTCCGTCAAAACCCAGCTTAAAGCTATGATCCAACTTTATAGCACCGCCACCCTTTGCAAATATGCTTAACTTCAGCTCTCTCTTCCTCTGTTGTTTTTGTCTAGCAGAACCCGAACTTGACTACCCAGCTCCTCTGTGCTGTACAGGAGCTGCTGAATATCACTAGAGATACATGTATACAGCTGGAGCTGCTGGGCCCATTTTACATTAACAGCCACAGATCTCAGACACTCACCACAGTCCAGCAACAATCCTGTTATACTTTCCTCCTGTCTTCTTTTAGATCCCCAAAGTGGCTTTCACACCTATAGTACTTTCACTGTCTTACCTTGCATTTTCTTCCTAACCCACTCGAATCAAGTCTCATTCTCATCTACTCCAATGAGACTGCTCATATTAAGATTACTAACGATGTACATGTTGCCTAATCCAGTAATGACTTTATGATTTTTTTTTACTTTATTTGAGTCTTGTTCACACTGAGAACAAGAGACCACTCTCTCCTTGAATTATTTTATTCTCTTGACTTCCTTGACAGTATACTTTCTGGGTTTTCTCCTCAATGACCATTCCTTCTAAAACTTGTTTGAAAACTTCTCTACCGCATATCTTAATGTTAGAGAGCCCCCCACTCTGTTCTAGGCCCCTCCTTTCGTCTATGGCACATGGCCTAGAAGTGATCTCAACCAGTCTCCTGGCTGTAAATTTCACTTGTTTGCCCAAGTCTGTATCTCCAGTGCTGAACCTCCCCAGGTTTCCAGACTTGTATGACAAACCATCTACTTCATATTTCTTCTTGGATGTCTAATGAGCATCTCAAACTTAATATGACCCAAACAAAACTGTTTCATTTTTATTTTCAGAATTGCTTCTTCACCAGTTATCCTGTCTCAGTATGTCCTACCCCCAGCTACTAAGTTGTATCAAACCAGAAATCTTGACGTTATCTTTGGTTTCTCTCTTTATCTCATCACATTCCCTCCCTCCATCCAATCCATCAGAAAATCCTGACATGTCTACCTCCAAAACATACCCCAAATTTGCCACTTCTTTCCATTATCACCTCAGCCCACAGCACCTTCATCTCCTGTCCAGACTATTGGAATAGTTTCCTGGTTGGTCTCTCTGCTTTTACTTTGGCTTCCCTATAACCCATTCACTACACGGCAGCCAGAAACAACTTTTAAAAATGCAAATTAAAGAATGTCACTGCCTTTCTTGATTGTAGCTCCCCATCACAATCACAATAAAATCCAAATACCTTATCCTGGCTCACACAACCTGTCGATCTGGCCCTGCCTGCTTCTCTGCCTTCCACTTATAAACACTTAGCTTACTATGCCCCAGCCTCCTTGAACTTTTTTTTTTTTTTTTAATTTATATTTGGATGCATTGGGTCTTCGCTGCTGTGCGTGGGCTTTCTCTGATTGTGGTCTTCGTTGCGGTGCGCAGGTTCTCATTGCGGTGGCTTCTCTTGTTGTGGAGCGTGGGTTCTACGCACGCGGGCTTCGGTAGTTGTGGCACATGGGCTCAGTAGTTGTGACTCATGGGCTCTAGAGTGCAGGCTCAGTAGTTGTGGCACACGGGCTTAGTTGCTCTGCAGCGTGTGGGATCTTCCAGGACCAGGGCTCGAACCCGCATCCCCTGCATTGGCAGGCAGATTCTCAACCACTGTGCCACCAGGGAAGTCCCTCCTTGAACTTTTATTCCTCAGCTGCACAAAGCTTACTCCTGCCTTTGCACCAAACAGTCCCTATTTAGGAAATGCCTTTCCCTGAGATCTTGTGATTAATTTCTTGGCATTCATAACTGCACTTTAAAAGTCATCTCCTCAGAGATAGCTTCAGGGATCACCTCATCTAAAGTGCTAAAGCGGTCTCCAGTCTATCACATTACCCATTCTAATTCTCTGCATAGCAGAGAAAACTATCATTTCTGACTTTTCTTTTTTCTCTATTCACGTCCCTCCCAACAAGAATATAAGGGTCTTGTCTCTTGTTCACTGGTGTGTCCCTAATAATTAAAACAATGCTCAACACATGGTTAGCAATAAATATTTATTGATGAATGAATGAAGAAAGGAAGGAAGGTACTATGGCTTAAATGTTTGTGCCCACCTAAAATTCATTTGTTGAAATCCTAACCCCCAAAGATGACAGTATTAGTAGGTGGTGCCTTTGGGAGGTGATTAGGTCATGAGGGTGGAGCCCTCAAGAATGGGATTAGTGTTCTTATAAAAGAAACCATAAAGAACTCTCTAGTCCTTCTATGTGAGGATACAAGGGGTCTGTGACCCAGACGAGGCCCTTCACCCAACCATGCTAGCACCCTGGTCTTAGACTTCCAGCCTCCAGGACTGTGAGCAATAAATTTCTGCCACCCAGTCTGTGGAATTTTGTTATAGCAGCCTGAACTAAGACAGAAGGGTGTATAATCATTCCTATAACAGTTGCCTTACAGAGTTCCTCAAACTAAGATCTTCCTACTTGTGAAGATACAGTCCATATCTAACAATCTTGAGAGTGATCCAACATCTTTTGATCCTACTCAGCAGTCTTTTTTCTTTTGATATAATATATATGTGTGTATGTTTCTTTTTTTTTTTTTTGCGGTATGCGGGCCTCTCACTGTTGTGGCCTCTCCCGTTGCGGAGCACAGGATCCGGACGCGCAGGCCCAGCGGCCATGGTTCCCGGGCCCAGCCACTCCGCGGCATGTGGGATCTTCCCGGACCGGGGCACGAACCCGTGTCCCCTGCATCGGCAGGCGGACTCCCAACCACTGCGCCACCAGGGAATCCCTGTTTCTTGACTCTTCAAAATTTTCCCAATATTTATGAGAAACAACTTATTCTCCACCTTTTGTAAATTAGAAATTTTTCTCCTTCTTAATTTCATGTGTGACCACCAAATAATTCATTTCCAGTTAGAAGCAAATCTATGAAAAATCACAACACAACAAGCAAAGTGCAGCTGATGGCTCTGTATAGGTAAAGAAAAGATAGTTTAGGGGCTCTAAGGAATACACACAGGACTACTAACCAGCTATTTGGCAGCAATTAGTTTTCATTTTTCTCAACGGAATTGTTCACTTTTAACAAATTATGTTAACATCATTGAACCAACTAATTGAAGTCTAGTATCAATTTGTGCTTCTTTCAGCCCTTGAGGGAAGGATGAGGAGGGAGGCAAAGACGAGAACTTCAAAGGAGTGGGGAGATCCATGAATTCTACAGAAGTCCCTACTGATTTTCTCCAAGTTGACTTGAGTAACTCCAAGAAAAGTATCAAGTCTCCATTGAGTTTCTTTGGAAGCAGGTTTAAGGAAGATCCAAAATAATAATTATGTTTTAAGAGCTATTAAAAATCATATACATGTATATATATGTATATGAATACACACGCGCACACACACACACACACACACACACACACACATATATACATACATATATGGCCCTGGCTAAGCCTATTGCATTCAAACCACGTGTTGAGTTGTAGAATACAAAATAGTCCATGGAATCATGTAGAGGTGGCACAACAAAAATTCCCATCTAATGTAAGTTGGTGCAGCCACTATGAAAAACAGTACGGAGGCTCCTCAGAAAACTAAAAATAGAATTACCATATGATCCAACAATCCCACTCCTGGGCATATATCCAGACACAACTCCAATCCAGAAAGATACATGCACCCCTATGTTCATAGCAACACTAGTCACAATAGCCAAGACATGGAAACAACCTAAATGTCCGTCGACAGATGAATGGATAAAGAAGATGTGGTACATATATACGATGGAATACTACTCAGCCATAAAAAAGAATGAAATAATGCCATTTGCAGCAATATGGATGCAACTAGAGATTATCAAACTAAATGAAGTAAATCAGAAAGAGAAAGACAAATACCAGGACTCCCTGGCAGTCCAGTGGTTCCACTGCAGGGGCACAGGTTGGATCCCTGGTCGCAGAACTAAGATCACACATGCTGTGTGGCATGGCAAAAAAAAAAAAGAAAGACAAATACCATATGATATCACTTATATGTGGAATCTAAAATATGACACAAATGAACCTATCTACAAAACAGAAACAGACTCATGGAAATAGAGAACAGACTTGTGGTTGTCAAGGGGGAGGGGGTTGTGGGAGGGATGGGGTGGGAGATTGGGGTTAGCAGATGTAAGCTCTTATATATGGAATGGATAAACAACAAGGTCCTACTGTTTTACTGTATAGCACAGAGAACTATATTCAGTATCCTATGATAAACCATAATGGAAAATAATATAAAAAAAAGAATGTATATATAACAGAGTCACTTTGCTGTACAGCTGAAATTAACACAACATTGTAAATCAACTATACTTCAATTTAAAAAAAGTTTTTAAAAGAAAGAAAGAAAGAAAGGAAGGAAGAAAGAAAAGGGGGAAAAATTCCCATCTATGATAAGAGGGTGAAATCTTGAGTGCCAACCTGACTCCTCCAGTCATACACAGAAAGTTCATGGTTGGGACTTTCTGACCTGAAAGACTCCTCATTCTGCTTGGGTTTTCCAAAACCACACATTTGGGGAACTAGGAAAACAGTGGGGAGCTAGGTTAACTCATCTTTTGATCTTGTGAAGATTCTTTATTTTGCCTATTTGAAAAAAAAATCAGTAGTAAATCAAAATGAAATTGATGTTAAATCAAATCCAAATCATCATTCCTATCAGTCTTCTAACTGAGATCAACCTGTGGACCCCCTACCTGAACAGCTAACTAACATGGACTACTACAAAAGGTGGTGGTGTAGGCGAATTGTAGAAATGGAACTAACACCTGAAGTTCTGTTCGCACATGTTTCTAAAGAGTGTTTGTGAAGTCAGGTGAAGTGATTTAATGAGTTGGGTAGAGAGATGTCATCTGAGCGTTGGTCAGGGCTAGTATTTCCTTGGATTTGCTCAGTCCAGTGTTTTTCTAAGTATGTTCCTCCAAGCCCTAAGTGGTCCCTCAGAGGCCACCTCAGTAGATGGGGAGAAGCAAGCAATTGAGGCCCTTACATTATTCACCCTTGCATCAGCTGATGTAGCTTCACTTTTACCTGTTTTACATAATGGGTTCTGAGTGAGATTTGTTTCCAAAAAAAAGTAAAGTATCACTCTGGGGCCCAAAAGCAAAAGTATAATTGAAAATATTTTAGAGGAGGGGACAACTGAAATAGGTATGGTCAAAAGTTAAGAAAACCAGTAAGAAATGGTGAGGCACACCTAGGTTAGCAGCAGCAGGAGTTACCATGTATCTAGTTGGACCAGTGCCCGAAGGGGCAAGAAGAGAGAACAGTTAACCAGAATCCAGAGAGAGCTATGAGAGAGAGCTGCAGGACAGAAGCTGTGACCTTCAGTAGGGAGTATTTAGAAAACACTTAGATGTGAAAGAGAGGATACCAAGGGACTATATGCCCTGTCTTCATTCCCTTCCCAACTTCTGGATTTCCTGCTTGTGCTTTCCACTGGCCCAACTCAATGAGGAGCGAAAAGGCAAGGGAGCTTGTGGATGTAGTAAGTCCCCTACATACGAACCTTCAAGTTGCGAACTTTCAAAGATGCAAATGTGCGTTCACCTGTCCAATCACATAAGTTAGTTCATGTGTCTGGAGTATATTGTCACATGCATGCATCCTCTATAAGTGGTTGTGCTTTTGTGTATTTTACTGTACAGTACTGTATAGAGTACAGTAGTACAGTATCTTTATTTCAAGCCCAGGATGTCCGGAAGCAAGCGTAAAAGCAGCGGCGATGTAGCTGGTACTGCTAAGAAGCACCAGCTGTTGTACTGTACTACTGCACGTTTCAAGGTACTGTACTGTAAGATTAAAAATGTTTTCTTTATTTTTTGTGCTTGTTTGTTTTTTATGTATTATTTGTGTGAAAAGTATTATAAACCTATTACAGTACATTACTATATAGCTGATTTTGTTAGCTGGGTACCTAAGCTAACTTTGCTGGTCTTACGAACAAGCTGGACTTACAAACGCACTCTTGGAATGAAACTCGTTTGTATATAGGGGACTTACTGTAGTGAGTGGATCAGTTTCAGCCTCAAGAGGCAGAGCAGTTAAGACCTTGTGTTAAATAGGAGTCAAGCTATCCTCCCTTTGGAGAAATGTTGGAAAATAAACTAGATTCTGCATGTTCATATATACTAGATCTAAGCTATGAAGAGCAAAGAGCCTGCCCAGTGCTAGACATGTCATATCTGGGGTCTATAGCTCTATGTCAAATATCATAGGTGAGTTTGCTGAGGATCAGAAGTTTGGAATTTATCCATGCCTACAAAGCTGTGATTCTTTCCATATACTCCATTGAAGGGAAATACAAAAATAATGGTCAGCATTTTAAAACTCTTTTCCACTACAAAGTTCTGGAAATGGATAGTGGAGAATAGTTCCACAACAGTGTGAATCTACTTAATGCCACTGAAGGATACACTTAAAAGTGATTAATATGATAAATTTTATGTTATGTATATTTTACCACAATTTTTTTAAAAAAGGAGATAGAGATTGAACACAGAGGAGGAAGTGGAAGACATGACAGTAGAAGCGAGAAGTTGGAATGATGCAGGGAAGAGGTCCTGAGCTAAGGAATGCAGGCAGCCTCCAGGAGCTAGAAACATTCTCCCCTTGAGTCTCCAGAAGGAACCAGCCATTGAAGATACCTTGACTTAAGCTCAGTGAAACTGATTGCAGCCTTCTGACCTCCAGAACTGTAAGGTAACAAATTTGTGTTTTTTGTTTGTTTGTCTGTTTGTTTAGGATGCAACATGTGGCATGCGGATCTTAGTTCCCCAACCAGGGATCGAACACATGCCCCCTGCAGTGGAAGCTTGGAGTCCTAACCACTGGACTGCCAGGGAAGTCCCAAATTTGTGTTGCTTTTTTTAAAAGAAATTTTTTTTCAATGAGCAATATAGCATTGAATTCAGAGTTTATTGATTGTGACACAGTGTGTAGTCAATATCTGTAAATGAGTTTTGAAAGATAGGAAGGAAGGGAGGAAGGGATGGAAGGAGGGAGGGAGAAAGGAAAATGTAAATTTCAGACCAGTCGTTGGTAGTAAACTTACTGGGTAAACCTTCCAAAACATGTAAATGTAGCCTCTTTTTCCCCTGACGGTGGTGATTTTTAAAACATATCTGCAAATTTTTTGACACTCCTCCCACTGACAGGCAGAGTTTAATTTGCCTTCCTTTGAAGGTAGGCTGGACTTAGCGATTTGCTTCAAATGAATAGTCACTGTGTGACTTCTGAGGCTAGCATAAAGCTATTTAACAAATACAAGTGGAATGCTTTATTATGTGATTGTTAGCTCAGTATGCCTTCCAAGAAGTTGCCTACTTTGGAAAATCATGTCATGAACTTAAACTTTAAGCTCCCAGTCATGTACTAGAACTACTCAACTTTGAAAGGACATTGCCAGAATGTATACAGAAGAGTGACTGGTATTATTAGTTGCTGATCTTAGTAATTTGGCTAAACAAGGTGGATTGCACCAAGGTTTACAGCTACAGGACCATTATTATCCACCTCCCATACTCTTTCATTGGGTTACCAGACACTCTTAGGGTTCTACTACATGTTATTTATTTGCTGTTGATTCTAAAATCTGCAGTCCGGCTCTCTCATCTACATATGAAACCCAAATGTTTAACAGCCTACTGAACAAATTCACTTCGATATCTCCCAGAATCCTCAAGCTCAATTCAAAATGTCTGACTCATCATGGGCCTCTTCTGCCTTTCACTCACTTCCCTATGACCTCCTGGGGTCTTATACCACTGATGGCACCACCATATGCCCAAGCTAGAAATCTGTCATCTTTGTCCATTCTCTTTTTATTTCTGCCCATATTTAATTAATCACCCAGACCTGTAAATTCTGTCTCACATTGCCCCAATTTTCAAGTCACTCCTTTCTGACCTAGAAGTAACTCATCTCTGATCTTGGTCTTGCATCCATCTAATTCATTTTCTACCCTGCAGCCAGAGTGATCTTACTAAAGCACAAAACCGATCTTCATTACACCCCTGCTTAAAATTCCTCATTCATCCCCATCATTTTGAGGACAAAAACCCAAACTCCTTACTGTGATTTGCAAGACCTTCCATGCTTTTGCTCCGGCTACCCCTCCCCGCTTATCACGTGACATTATTTTCTTTGCACTGTATGCTTCAGGCATGCTGAACTACTGCAGTTTTCAGGCTCATCACAGTCTCTCCCTGACTTCTAGACCATGACATATACTATTCCACTGCCTGGAATGTTCCCTATGTTCACCCTCCTTTTGTCTGTCCAGTTCCTACTCATCCCAAACTCTCACCCCCCCCGAAACTAAGCTACATGGCCTATATGTACCTCCATTTTGTACTCAACCCTATTAAGGGTGAGAAGGGAACATCACTCTAGGCTACATGAAAAGCCTGTCCCTGAGGTCCATCATTCAACTACCTCCTCTTGTTCTGAATACAGACCCTTCAAATTTTCAATTATAATTGGCTTCCCAGGTAGTTTTGTCTTTAAAGAGTAAATGCACTTATCCTGTTGAGGCAAGCAGAACAGTCCACACGACTGTTTTATTGTCCATTGTAAATTAATAAAATGACATTTCAGTCTCTGTATGCTTGAATAAAATGAGTTTGCCAAGAGAAGATTTTACTTTTAATGTGCTGACAGAAATTCAAGTTTTGAGCCTGCAAAGCAAAGATTCAGGGCTTGTACCACAGTGATTTTACCAATGTAAATAAACTTCCAGAGGTCTCTTGACAGCTAGCCAGCTGGCCTCCCTAGGCAGCATAATTAGAATGATGAGTGGTATACAATTTAGACCCACTGCACTTCCATCTCCCCTTATGACTTGACAGAAACGCAGTGACAGAAGATTCCAGAGGCCATTGAAATTCAAACAGTATGTTGCTTAAGCCCATAGACCACTTAGAATAGTCTGAAAATCTAAAGCAGAGTATTGTGGTCAGGGCTCAAATACATGGTCCATCGTAAAATACTAATCTGAAAGTGTCTTGCCACCACAGGTAGCATGAGTGAGGAATGGGAGATGATAAAGTACATTACTTAATATAATTATTACTAATAGTTAAATTATTATTGTGTAAAAAATATTCTAGGTGGAAGAGACTCTCTTTCTCTCTCCTCTCTCTCCCTCTCTCCTCTATATTTATCTGTATTAAAAAAATGTTTTCTTTGCTAAGGGAGGAAAAAAATCTAACTAATAACTCAGGGCAATCATCTCATTCATGTTATCACTTGTAAATGATATTACAATAGTATACTTGATGTCAGCATTGCAAGATTACATAAAAAATAACACATGGTACACTTTTTTTTTTTTTTGCCGTATGCTGGCCTCTCGCTGTTGTGGCCTCTCCTGTTGCGGAGCACAGGCTCTGGACGCGCAGGCTCAGCGGCCATGGCTCAGGGGCCCAGCCGCTCCGCGGCATGTGGGATCTTTCCAGACCGGGGCACGAACCCATGTCCCCTGCATCGGCAGGCGGACTCTCAACCACTGAACCACCAGGGAGCCCATGGTACACTTTTTAAAAGTGATTTAGGAACCATGCTTGTTACAGGTTAGTTGGCTAAAAATAGGATCCAAAAATATATTTTACTTGACAGATTTTGGTTAATATATAAAATGGATACTTAGTTGACAAACAAGCAAACAGATTAATCTGGGAAGAAAATTAAAGAACAATCTTTGGAAAATACAGTCTCCTTCTTCTCCCTTTTACCTTGTAGGGAAAGAAAATCTTTTCCTTTACCCTCTTAGCTCAAGTACCTGGGGAGATACAAATTAAACTAACAAAAGACAGATTAACAGGAGAAAAGGCATACAAGTTTTATTAATATTTACATGTGCATGATAACTTCACAAAAAAAAGAAGTGAAAAATCCAAAGAAGTGGTTAGACTCAGGGGCTTATATATCATTTTAACAAATGGTGATATACTGTAGAGAAGTAACTAGACAAAGGAAAGGGAGTTTGGGCTTCTAGGGCAGATAAATTGTGGGAAAGTGATAAGAAAATATATGGGTAGAAGGAATGGAGGATAAGTGTTATTTTAGTAAGTTTTGTTTATGCAGACTCATCTCAGTGCCAGTTCTCCATCTCCAATGTTATAAGTTAATTAAACAGTAGGCAATACCTTAGCAGCCTACATAAGCAAACCAAAACCTAAGCCTGAAATGCCTCAAGGCTAAGAAATCAAAACCTAAGGACAACCTGTCACAAACAGCCCACTAGGCTTTCTCAACTAATGCAACTGCTTAAGCTATAGCTAATCAAATAATTTCCTTGATTTGCTTCTGCCTCTTCTCTATAGAAAGTCTTTCCCCTGGCTCCTGTTTGTGGAGTGTTTCTAACTACTTCCAACTGGGTATTGCCCAATTCAAATCAATTTTTGCTCAAATAAACCTTATCATTTTTAACATACCTCAGTTTATCTTTGAACAAGCGATAAGGATAGCTCTCTTCTTCCTCGTACAGCAGAGGGGATAAATGTATGCCCTGCTTTTGGGCAGAAAGAAAGAGGGTAGGTAACTCTGTTTAAAAAAATAAAGAAGACAATTCAGGTGATACAGCAAATTTTAATACTTCATGACATTCATAGTCTCCTTTTGGAGAACTGCAAAATGAGGTAGAAAGCAAGACATTTTTTATGAATAAAGAATAAAGAACAGGGCTTCCCTGGTGGCGCAGTGATTGAGAGTCTGCCTGACGATGCAGGGGACACGGGTTCGTGCCCCGGTCCGGGAAGATCCCACATGCCGCGGAGCGGCTAGGCCTGTGAGCCATGGCCACTGAGCCTGCGCGTCCAGAGCCTGTGCTCCATAACAGGAGAAGCCACAACAGTGAGAGGCCTGCGTACCTGATATACTGAAATATATCTTTTCTAATTAGTGTTTTCATATTCTTTTGATACATACCCAGAAATGGAATTGCTGGATCATGTGGTAGTTCTACCAACTAAAGAATGTCGCTTGCCATTCAGTTCTACAAGCATTGAATCATTAGCCACTGCAGCAGCTTACCTTTAACACACCCTGAAAGGAGTTCAGGATGGAGATCAGGAATGAAGAATTCTGTGCTCTGGGAAAACTGGCAGAACAGGCCTTCAAATAGATATTTTCAGGAGAAACATTTTATAAACCTGGATTCTTTCATCTTCCCATACTTAGAAAAGCACTACAACCATAAACTAAGATATTTGTTCCTCCTGACTACTGACAACCTCCTACCAAGATATATGCTTGGTTGTATGTACCCCCTTTGCCAAAATCACATATATACTGACCTCCCCCCTTACCTCTTTGGAACAGTTTCTCAGAGCTATCTGAGAGTCTGTCTCTGGAGTTATAGTCCTCAGTGAGACACTGAATAAACTTGACCCACAGCTTTTACATTGTGCATTTTTTAAGTCAACAGTACTCAATTTTTTGAGAGAAGTCCATAGAGGCTGCACCAACTTATATTCCCACCAACAATGCAGGAGTATTCCCTTTTCTCCACATTCTCGCCAACACTTGCTATTTCTTGTCTTTTTGATAATAGCCATTCTAACAGACATGAGGAGATAGCTAATTGTGGTTTTGATTTGCATTTCCCCAATAATTAGTGATGCTGAACATCTTTTCATGTGCTTGCTGACCATCTACGTGTCTTCTTTGGAAAAATGTTGTTCAGATTCTCTGTCTATTTTTAAATTGGGTTGTTTGTTTTTCCTTCTTGTTGTGTTGTTGTTGAACCCATGTTCATGTGCCCCATGCACAGTGAAGCCAAACAAACCAAAACATCAGGATTTGGAGCAAAGAAAGGTTTATCGAAGGGCCAAGCAAGGAGAGTGGGCAGCTTATGTTCAAAAGACCCAAACTCCCCAATGGCTTTCAGGGAAGAGTTTTTAAAGGCAACATTTGGGGTGAGGGCTACAGGGGGCATGACTTTCTTCTAATCAGTGGTGATATAATAGGGTGGTGTTCCAGGGATCTCAATCATCAATCTTCTGGTTCCAACCAGTCTGGGGTCTCAGCATGTAGTTACCATTTTCCACCTGGGTGGGGTCTTAGTTCCTGCAGAACAACTCAAAGATATGTGTCAAGGAGGAACTAGGACTGTTTTATCACCGAAATATTGTTTCTTGACTGATTTTCCTTTATTTCTGCACTGATTTTCCCTTGTTTCTGCATTCCCTCACTTCCCTAACTAGTAACTGGTTGAATCTGCTCTTTAGAACTCAGGGAAGGCCTAGGAGACTGAAGCCTTTTGCTATAAGCAAGAAATGGGGGTCCCAGAAAGGTTTTTGTACCAAGGAGAGCCTCACAGAATCCTGCTCATTTTCAATCTCCCCTTTTCTTTGACAGTCCTCTATCCTGAGAGGAAGAGGTACAGGACAAGAAAGGGAATAAAGTTTTGGATAGAGAGGTTAATCATAAACTCAGCAGGGGAAACCTGGTTTCAGGCGTACTCAGTTTCAGTGTTGTATGAGTTCTTTTTATATATTTTGGATATTAACCCTTATCAGATATATGATTTGCAAATATTTTCTCCCATTCAGTAGGTTGTCTTTTCATTTTGTTGATGCTTTCCTTTGCTGTGCAGAAGTTTTTTAGTTTGATGTAATCCCATTTGTTTACTTTTGGTTTTGGTTCCCTTGCCTGAGGAGAGGTACCCCCCCAAGATATTGCTAAGACTGATGTCAAAAAGTGTACTGCCTGTTTTCTTCTGGGGATTTTATGGTTTCAGGTCTTACATTCAAGTCTTTAATCCATTTTGAGTTAATTTTTGTATATGGTAGAAGATAGGGACCTAGTTTCAATCTTTTGCATGTGGCTGTGCAGTTTTCCCAACATGATTTACTGAAGAGACTTTCCTTTCTCCATGGTATGTTCTTGGCTCCTTTGTCATAAATTAGTTGCCCATATATGTGTGGGTTTATTTCCGGGCTCTCGATCTCAGAAATGTAATCTTAGTCAACCAGTTTGGAATTTCCTGGTCATCACCAGTGAGGTAACCTGTCATGTGGGCCCTCTAGCCCCCAGAGGAAGAAGAGACAATCTGCATGATAAAACTGTTACGGTTCTCCTCCCTCTAAAAAGATCTCCTGGCCCAAAATAACTCTTTTCTTCTGCTAATGACTTCCTTGCCCCACCTTCCTTTTTATAAAAGCATCCCATTTTGTACCACTCCTCAGAGTGCCCTTCTAGCTGCTAGAATGGGCTGCTTCCTGATTAATTGAATCGTTGAACAGAGCCAATTAGAATCTTCAAATTTACTTGGTTGAATTTCATTTTTTGTTTGTTTGTTTGTTTTTAACACATACAACCAATTTAGTGGAGTAATTTACAGTTGAAAACTTAAAGGTATTTTTAGGTAGATCAATATTTCTGTCCCTCAATTTTGATAATCTTGGTGAATTTAAAATACTGTGAGGTAGTATAGAATAAAGGAATCCATTGTACCATCTGCTCTGACTTTGAAAGTTGAAGACATTTGGAAAGACCAACTCACTTTTTAAGCCTGCATAGTGTTTGCTGACCCTGATTAGAAAGTTGGCTTGAATAATTGTGCCAACAGTTTAAAAGGAATTATATCTGTTTTTGTTTTATTTCCTTTTATTGTATTTAATTTTTTTGGCTTGTTTGTTTCTTTTATTTGGAAAATTAATAACTGCTAAAGTTTGGAAGAAGTGGATTTACTGGTAAACCCTCTAAAGAAATGTCTGCAAGGTATTTTCTTTGTATTGTCAATTGCTTACTCAAGCAACAGTCAGTTTAGAAGTTTCTCTTTCATGCAAATGAAGTACTAGCTGTTGAGACACAGGTTTGACTAGAAAACCAAACTTACTTGTGGTTGTAAAATGTTCCATAAAATAGAAGTAAAATACAGGACTATGTTGGTGGATAAGAATTAATCCCTTTTTTTTTTTTTTTTTTTTTTTTTTTTTTTGCGGTACCGGGTCTCTCACCGCTGCGGCCCCTCCCGCCTCAGAGCACAGGCTCTGGACGCGCAGGCTCAGCGGCCATGGCTCACGGGCCCAGCCGCTCCGCGGCATGTGGGATCTTCCTGGACCGGGGCACGAACCCGTGTCCCCTGCATTGGCAGGCAGACTCTCAACCACTGCACCACCAGGGAAGCCCTTTTTATTTGAAAGAAGCTCTCCAGTAAGTAAAACTTTTCAACATTGAATAATGTTATTCTATTAAATATTGCAAACGTTGTGTGTTGTTTTTATTTATTTATTTTTAAATTATTTTTATTTATATATTTATTTGGCTGCATCGGGTCTTCTTTGCTGTGCATGGGCTTTTTCTAGTTGTGGTGAGCAGGGGCTACTCCTTGTTGTGGTGCACGGGCTTCTCATTGAGGTGGCTTCTCTTGTTGCAGAGCACTAGCTCTAGGTGCGCGGGCTTCAGTAGTTGCTGCACATGGGCTCAGTAGTTGTGGCTTGCAGGCTCTAGAGTGCAGGCTCAGTAGGTGTGGTGCTCGGGCTTAGTTGCTCCGCGGCATGTGGGATCTTCCCGGACCAGGGCTCAAACCCGTGTCCCCTGCATTGGCAGGTGGATTCTTAACCACTGCACTACCAGGAAAGAGCTGTGTGTTGTTTTTAAAGTCATTTACATAATGACATGAAGTTGCAGTGGTTACTTACTTGCTCTACCTTACCTTGTATATTGTAAATTTTTCATTGTAAGAACAAAATAAACAGAAAGCTGGTAGCTAAAACGTATCAAGCACTTACCAGCAGTTTTCTGAACTTCTTACTTATATTATTTCATTTATTCCTCACAATAATCTGATAAGATAAAAGGTACTGAGGCTTAGATTAAACCAAAAAAAGAACATATTGCCCAGACCAAGGAGTGGTTGAGTCAGGAAGTCTGAAGCCAGGTAGTCTGATTCCAAAGCCTATTCTCTTAATGATTTCAAATACTTGAATACCTAGTAAACCAGTAAAATAGGCAATATCATTCTAGGAGTTTGTTTTATTTATCTATTGTGAAATTAATTAAATAAGGAGCCCATTAGACTTAGGTGGTCCTAATATCTTAGTAGCCTATCTAAGCAAACCAACACCTAAGCCTGAAATGCCTTAAGGTTAAGAAATCAAAATCTAAGGACGACCTATCACAAACATCCAACTAGGCTTTTCAAAATAAGGCAAACACTTAAGCTATGGCTAATCAAATAGTTTCTTTGCTTGGCTTCTGCTTCTTCCCTATAAAAGTCTTTCCCCTGGCTCCTATTGGTAGAGTGCTCCTAACCACTTCTAGTTTGGTCTTGCCTGATTAAAATAGATTTTTGCTCAAATAAATTCTTAAAAATGTTAATAAGTCTCAGTTTACCTTTTAACACTATATATTTTTAAAACATTCTCATAAACTTTTATCTCCTATAACTCTATGGTCTTCATAATTTTCATTTCTAATGCCTAGTATTCAATCAACATTAGAATGTTAAAAATCAACCCACAATTTTTTTTAAAAAAAATTTCTATTATGTTATATATTTATATCTTTCTTTGTTGGCTCATTAAAGATGTTTAGCATATCAGAATTACATAAATCACATTCTATATGTTAATATGTCATTCTCCAAAAGTTAAAAACTATGATTCTCATTGTTGTTTACCTCATTAATGAAAGAATTAGCAGAATAATAAACCTGGTCCAAATGGGGCATAAGAAGACAAAGGTATTTATAGTCACTGAAAGGGAAAATAATGCTGGAATAAGATTACTAAATTGTATGTATATATATATTGTATGTATATATATAAGATTACTAAATTACATAAAAATTAGTTAATGCCCCATAGGGCAATGAAACTAATATTTGGGTTACAACCCAATGTCTTCTACTGGACACAAATCATTTGCATCCCTATGAAACAAAGTTATTTGCATTGCTGAAACACATTTATTTGCATCAATCACTGTCTGGTTTTCTACAATTTAACATCTACTACTACAGAATCAATTTTACCATTTATCACTATCATATTATGTATTTTACATATTTACCTTGTTTATTGTCTCCTCCCACCATTAGAATATAAAGGCAGACCTCTTCCCCTCTTTTGTGCATTGCGGTATCCCCAATACCTAAAATAGTGCCTGTTCCAGAGTAGGCACTCATCATGTGTCGAATGAATAAATGAGTAAAAACAAAAAATGATATGGTTGACTTTAACTTTAAAAACATAGGCCATCCAAGGGGGGAAAGTGGTGGGGAAGGGGTGGTGGTGTGATGAATTGGGAGATTGGGATTGACATATATACACTGATATGTATAAAATGGATAACTAATAAGAACCTGCTGTATAAAAAAATAAATAAAATTCAAAAAAATAAATAAAAACATAAGCCATATTAAGAGGAAAAAAATGTAAAGTAACCAAGCCCAAAGTAAATTAAGAAGTAAACTAAATCCTAAAGGAGAGCCAAACTTTCATATTGATGCCTGAATAGAGGAAATTTCCAGCCCAACTTTATGCAGAGAGATTAATAGAAATGACATATGATGAGATGGAAAAACAAGCAGCACCTGTAGAAAATCTGTTATCCTCTCATTCTCAAGGTGAAAGTAGAGAGGAAACAACTGTGTGCTCTCTGAAGAGAGCTGGGGTGAGGGGGTATGGGGTAAGGGGGAGGAACCAGATCCAGATTGTAAAACTCAATGAAATAAATTCCACCTCAAGAAGCCACTTGTTACTGAAAGAACTGAAATATACTACTTTGGCATAAGGATTATTTTGAGCTGAAGGCAATTAAGAAACAGCAGGCATGGGGGAAAAAAAAAAGCTCTCTGCCGTCCCCCGATTTGGCCAAAAGCAAAACATACATTTCCATTTGTAAAAATGTCTCCCTCTCCTGTACCAGGAAGAGAAACCTATCATTCCCCATCTTAATCACTGGAGATAGCTCCACAAGCCCAGAGACATACCGAGAGCCATCTAAATGACAGACCTTACAAGTACCCTTATCTTCCATCTTCCCAGAAACTCAAACCCCTTTTCCTTTGTCTTGTACTTCACAAGTGTAGTATTGCTCTTTGTTGAAATGGTATATAAGCCTTTGGGTTTGACGGCTTCTTTAGGGTTTTTACTTCATTTCTGTAAGGCCTCTGATAGGCACATTTAATAAATCTTCTTCTGTTAATCTGTCTTTTGCCAGTTCAATTTGCATGGCCCCAGCCACTGAACCTCAGAAGGGAGAGGGAAAAGATTTTTCCTCCCACACATTTTCCAGCCACTTGACCTCCCTTGTTGGCGTCTACTCTGCAAATATGGTCATATTTTTGACATGATATCTTTAAGGCTATCACCTAAATCGTCTTTAATCACTTTAACAGTAATATATTAACTCAACTCAGTTCAAACCATTTGATAATTAGGTGAAAAGAAGGACTTTATTGAGATAAATCCAAGTTGACAATCTTTTTAATGTGCGAACATTTTGCTGTCTCAGTCAGAGACTTATTTCACATCACATTAGAGAAAATTTGGCTCCTAAATTGTTCCTTGCATCCTCAAAAATACCATACATATAGGGTATGTTATTTGGTCTTTAGCATAGAAGCTTGTTATTGTAGATTCAAATCTCTAGTCTAGAGGCATCTGCTAAAGTAAGGTAGTAATGCAAATAACTTTTTTAATGTTAATATTTTCTATGATCTTATTTTTAATTGTTATAAGACATTTATGAACTATATAGCAGGAACTAGAGAACTTGCTCTATAAAGGACCAGAGAGTATATATTTTAGGTTTTGCAGGTCATATGGTCTCTGTTGACTTCCTAGGGAGGCTGAGCATTTTTCCATGTTTTATTTGACATTTAAGTTTCTTCTTCTGTGAAACTTCTATTTTTATCTTTTGTCCATTTGCATATTCTAGATATTAGTATTTTGTCTGTCATTTGTGTTATAAATATCTTCTTCCAGATTGTGGCTTGTCCTTTCACTGTCTTTGTTTTATTTGTTAATAAATGGATTTCTTAATCTTAATGAATTTAAATGTATCAATATTTCCCTTTATGTGTTGTTTGAGAAATCCTTTAATATGCTGATGTCATAAAAATATTATACAGCTTTATAAATATTTTGTCTTTCACATTTAATTCTTTAGTCTATCTGAAATTGATTTTATAAATGGTGTAAACTAAACATCCTTTTATTTTTCCACATGGATAACCAGTTGTACCTGCTTTCTCCCACTGATATCCATTTCCAGCTCTGTCAGATATCAGGTTTTTCAATACACATATATGTAATTTGGGTGGGTGGTTTTCTGTTCTATTTTATTGATCTATCTATCTCTTGCCAGTTTCATATTATCTTATCTTATTGTAGCTTTGTGATATGTCTTGATATCAGCTTGTTCTTTTTTAGTCTAACTTTGCTAGTCTTGGCCTTTTGCTTTTCATATGAATTTTAGAAACATTTTGATAAATTCCACATAAAAAATTCTGTTGAGATTGAAATTGATTAGAAACAATTTCATCAATTTTGGAAGAATTAAATATTCAATTATAGAGTCCTCTAATTCATAAATATGTTTTGTCTCTCCATTTATTTAGATCTTCTTTAATACCATTCAGTAAAGCCTTACACTTTATTACAAAAGGGTCTTACATATTTTTATTAAAATTATTCCTAGGTATATTTTTGTTGCATTTTCTAACTTTAGATGCTGTATCAAAATATAATTAACCTTTTATATTTTGAACTTAAATCTTATGATCCTGTTACACTCTATTTCCAAAAGTAAGTCAGGATATACATTTGTGTTTTCTTTGTAGGCTATTATATCCTTTGTGAATAATGACAGTTTTTAAAATGTATTTCCAGTCATTATTTCTTTATCTTGTGGATTGCTTTGGATAAGACTTTCATTGCAATGTCATATAGAAACAGTGATAAGAAGCATCCTGGTATTGTTCTTGGTTTTAAAAGTATGACTTTAATACTTCATTAAAATATGTTTGCTCTAGGCCTTTTTTTTAAAATTATCAGGTTAAGGTTGCTTTTTAAACCACAAATTGCTGCTGAACCTTATTGAATTTTTAATCTATTGAGATGATCATATTGCCATTAATCTCTTGATGTAGTGAATCACACTAAGTGATTTTCTAATGTTAAACCAATTCTGCATCCTTATAATCAACTCAACTTGGCAAGGCTGTATGGTCTTTTTCTATGTCTTATGGTATTCAGTTTGCCAATATTTGTTTTAGGATGTTGACATCTATGTTCAAAACTGAGAGAATCTATAACTTGCATTTCTTACACTGAAATTGTTTGGTTTTAATATCACCATTATACCTGTTGACTTGAAATAAGTAGACTGCTGGATATTTCTCCAGCAAAGATGGGTTTACTCCTGATCAGCAGAGAATTGCAATTTGGGGTCTGCAACCATGGCACGACAGGTACAAGTCCTGGCACAGCAAGGGGAGGAGAATGCTTTTAAAGAGAGGAAAAGGAAGTTGGGAGGGCTGTAGTAAACAGAGAGTCCATGGCTTTTCATTGGCTGAGTCCTTGACAGGAAAGCAGTGTCTTTCTTCCTCACCTTGGGCTTTACTATCGTGGCAGGGTGTAGGAGCTCCCCCTTCTGGTCTCCTGACTCTACTTATTTGAGGTTTCTGTTTATTAATTTTACATACCCAACTTCTGAAAATGAGTCCAAGAGTGTTTCTTCTCCCCTACCCCCATCTTATATTCCTTGAAAGTGTGTTAAAACTCACCCATAAAATTATCTGGGCCTGGTGGGTTTTCTTTGCATGCGTGAGAAGATTTTTAAATGCTGATTCAATTTTTTACAATTTTAACAACTTTTCCTAAATTTGTTCATTTGTGTGTTCTGTCCTTTTAATTTCTGTTTATCATTATTTTGCCCTTTTTGCCACTATCTTTGGTTTTATTCTTTTGTTTTCTCTTGTAATCTCTTAGATTTGAAGCTTAGCTTATTTACTTTCAGGTATACTTTTCTTTCTAATATAAGCATTGAGAACATGCATTTTCCTCTCCAAGAAGTATGTTTTAAAATTTTCAGACATACGCTGTTTTTAAAAATCTTTTAAAATGCATTTCTAATTCAACTGCATTGTGTTTAAAGAATATGGTCTGTGTATGCCAGTTCTTTTAAAAACGTATTCAAACTTGCTTTTTGGCCATATACCTGAACAGTTTTCACATAAATGCTTTAGGGGCACCTGACAGGATGTATATAATCTAGTTGTCAGGTCTAGGGGTCTATATGTATCCACTACATGAAGTTTGTTGCATTTTTCAAATCGTATATATTCCTACTATTTTATGATTGACCAATTAATTATTGATATGATATATCAAAATCTCCCACTCTGCTGGGGGATTTGTTGATTTTTCTTATAATTCTGGCAACTTTTACTTTATGTATTTTAAAGCTGTGCTATGTGGCCTATACAACTTTAGAATTATTAAATTGTGATGAAGTAAGTGAATCTTCTATCAATGTTTTTACCTTATTACAGTAATATTTTTTTGTTTTAAAGTCTATTTGAAAGTCTAATGTGAATATAGTCATACCACCTTTATTTTGGTTAGTATTTGTTTAGCATACGAGTTTTACATCCTTTGAATTTTAGTCTGTCTCTTTTTTTCATCGTTTAGGCAGTGGTGTGCTGGCAAATGCTTAACAACCAGCTCTCTGGGAAGGCAAAGGTAGAGTCTGATTTGCAGAATTTACTGATTTCTGTTGTCTCAATACTGCCACCTGAGACTGCCAGATAAAACACAGGCTGCCCAGTTAAATCTGAATTGCAGATAAACAATGAATTATTTTTAATATAAGTATGTCCCAAACAGTACATGGAACGCACTTACTTTTAAAACATATTTGCCGTCTTGTTGCCAAAATGGTGACCTCTGGGGCAGGTCACGCCAAGGGATATTCCCTGGGGCCTCTGCCACCAGTGTCCTTGCCCCCATAGTGAGCCACAGCCAACCCCCTGCCTCCCCAAGAGACCCTCCAAGACCGGCAGAGATTGTTGACACCTCCTAAAGGACAGAACTATACTTGCAAACCAGACAACACTAGGACATGATGACCAAGGCTGATACCATTCACAGATGAGATTCCAGAACAATGTTTCTAGTTAGGAGTCTCCTGGTGTCCGATTGCTAAATACTGGCTTCAAACAAAGCAGTACCCTGCTTGTTTCAGGTGTCTCTTGTAGACAACATATGGCTCTGTATTATAATTGCCTACTTACTTATCTCTATTTCCCTCTGGCTTATCAGCTACACAAAGATAAAGACTTTGTTCACTATTGTATCCACAGTTCCTGGTTTAGTGCCTAATACTTGATGTTTAATTAATTAATGCATATTGCATGCCTGAATGAAGTATACAGCACAGTGGTTAAGAATGAGGTGTTTCTGAGTCATTTAAATCTCAGATATGCCACCCATGTAAATGTAGAAAGGCTAGCTAAGTTACTTAACCTTTCTAAGACTTAGTATTTTCCTGGTATAATGTGGTGAACAGTAGCACCTCCTTCAATAGTATTTTGTGAGCATTTAGCATTTGCCTGGTACATTTTAAATACCCAGTAACAAGTGGTTAATATTGTTATTTGTGTTGAACAATATTGATAACCCACTTGACACCATGATATCATAATTCCTTGCCCACAGTCTTCCCATTCACAATGTGAATGGGAAGACCACGTTTGAATTTGTCATCACTGGAAGCTACTTCATTGACGATGAATTAAACTCCCAAATCCCACTCTCTGATAACAACCTTACTCACGGAACTTGCACAGCCAATATTAGGATTGTTCCTTTTAAAAAACTGCCAATTTAGGAGGAAAATACTATCTAGTTGTCGTATGTATTTCTCTTCCGATTTAGGAGGTAGAATGTTTTCAGTTTTTTGGAAATAGGTGTTTCTTTTGTCACTTTCCTCTTCATGTCTTCTGCCCATTTTCTACTGGTATGTTAATCTCTGTCTTTTGAATTTGTAAGAGGACTTTATATATTAGGGATATCAACCCTTTGTGCAGCATGTATTTTGAAAATAATTTTCCCAAGTTTTCATTCATTGCTTCTCATGGTGCTTTTATTTTATTTTACTTTTTATTGGAGTATAGTTGACTTACAATGTTGTGTTACTTTCTGCCATATAGCAAAGTGAATCAGTTATGCATATACATGTATCCACTCTTTTTTATCATGGTACTTTTAAATATACAGAACTTTTCTTATTTCTAGGAAGTAAAAAATATCAGTCTCTCCTATTTAAACATTGTAGAAATATATGATTTAGAATGTGAAAGTCCCACATATTTTTACACTCTGCACACCCTGTGAAAACCACTGATGACAATTTAGTATATCTTCATAACACATGTACTGATACTCAGTATGTAACGTCAATTGTCTACTCTTTTCCATGCTTAATGCTGCCACCTGGTCTGGGCCACCATTGTCTCTTGCCTTCCTCTCCTTCCTTTCCAAATCACTGTTCTTATCACAGACAAAATGGTCATATTCAAACATAAACTAGATTTTTTTCTAAACATACACTAGCATATAGATCATTAACCAATGAATACATACTATTCAGTCCCTTGCTCTATTCTCACTTAACTGTATACATTGAGCTTCTCTATGTTCAAATATTGCATGGAACATACTTTTTTTTTTTTAAGTATTCCTTGTGTATCTGAAATTCGAATGTAATTGGACGTCCTGTATTTTTATTTGCTAAATTGCACAGTCTTACTTCTATTGTTGGTCCAATGTTCTAGTCTTCTCTCAGCCAGGGGAAGGGGTTAAGGAGACTTGAGGACCATGCAACCAATTCTATTAAGGGCAGAACCTGGATGTGTCACATATTACTTCTGCTTATAGCCCATGGCCATAACTTAGTCACATGGCCTCATAGAACTTCTAGGGAGGCTTGGAAATGTAGCCTTTTTCTGGGCAGGTGTTTGGCCAGCTAAAACCCTATTACCATGGAAGAAGGGAAGAATGAACGTTAGGGAACAACTAGTTCCCTAGATAGGCACTATTGTTAGAGATAACAATCTTTGGATATAGTCTCGGTAGGACTATCATTAGAGGTACCTTAATTCCTCTCCCCATTCCAACCAAGGAATGGGCATGTGACCCAAACTGAGCCACTCAGACACTCTCTGAAACTGATATCTTAAGCAAAGTGACATAGAAACTTCAAATAGTTGAAGTTCATTCATCTTGATTGTGGTAACCTGAAGAAACTAAACATATGGCTTCATGCTACTTAGATCCCTAGAGTTTTCTGGTTGTTGAGCTTGCCCTGAGTCTGCCTTCACAGATTCAAATTTTCTTTGGATCCTGTAAGATATCCTTTTTTTCCCCCCTTAAGTTGTTTAGAATTGGTTTGTGCAACTAGCAATTATAGAACTTTAACTGATCAAAGCTCAAGTCTGGATGCATTCCTAGGTGAGGAGATAAAAAGTCAGTTCCCCACCCCTGAGGATCTCTGTCTAAGCAAATTTTCACTTCCGCATTACGGTTTTGAGACTTAAGGTAACAAGACAACAATAGCATCAAAAATAGTGGTTTAAAATGGAAACAGAGAGAGAAGTGAAAATGAAATTTGAGTAAGCTAATAGTTGCACTTACTTTGTGCCTACTTGCAGAGATTACTGATTACTAGTTGCAACAACTCTGTGCTTTGTTAATATTTTACACGTATTATCACATTAAACCCTTGTAGCAACAATAATAGGCATTATTATTATTCTCATCTTGCAGATGGGGAAAATGGGGCTTATAAAGTTAAGTGATTTTCCGAAGGTCTATAGCTGATAACAGTTGTAGTCAACATTCAAAACTAAGTTTAATTTCAGCACTTGATATGGTATTATACCATACCACCCCCAGACCTTAAAAAATAAAAAAGATGTTTGCTATCTGAACAGCCTTTTAATTTAACTTCTATTTTTTAACACTTATTATTTATTTATCTGAGGTTGTATCTTATGAGAAAATTTCACACTTACAAAAATAAAAAGAATGGTATAATAAAGCCTCAGGGTACCCATCACCTAAATTCAACAATTATTCCCATTCCACCATCCTTTTTTCATCAGTCCTCTCTCCAAATTCACACTGTATTTTCTTTTACCCTGGAGTATATTTTATTTAATTTATTTTTATTTTTTAGAAATTTATGTTTGTTTTATTTTTTATTTAAAAATTTTTATTGGAGTGTAGTTGATTTACAATGGTGTGTTAGTGTCAGGTATATAGCAAAGTGAATCAGTTATACATATACATATATCCACTCTTTTTTTAGATTCTTTTCCCATATAGGCCATTACAGAGTACTTACAGAGTACTGAGTAGAGTTCCCTGTGCTATACAGTAGGTCCTTATTAGTTATCTATTTTATATATAGTAGTGTGTATATGTCAATCCCAATCTCCCAATTTATCCCACCCCCCCTTACCCCCTGGTAACCATAGATTTCTTTTCTACATCTGTGACTCTACTTCTGTTTTGTAAATAAGTTCATTTGTACCCTTTTTTAAGATTCCACATATAAGTGATATCATATGATATTTGTCTTCCTCTGTCTGACTTCACTCAGTATGACAATCTCTAGGTCCATCCATGCTGCTGCAATGGCATTATTTCATTCTTTTATATAGCTGGGTAATATTGCATTGTATATACGTATCACATCTTCTTTATCCACTCCTCTGTCAGTGGGCATTTAGGTTGGTTCCATGTCCTGGCTATTGTAAATAGTGCTGCAATGAACATTGGGGTACATGTATCTTTTCTAATTATGGTTTTCTCTGGGTATATGCCTAGGAGGAGGATATGATAGCTCTATTTTTAGTTTTTTAAGGAACCTCCATACTGTTCTCCATAATGGCTGTACCAATTTACATTCCCACCAACAGTGTAGGAGGGTTCCCTTTTCTCCACACCCTCTCCAGCATTAGTTGTTTGCAGATTTTGTGGTGATGGCCATTCTGACTGGTGTGAGGTGATACCTCATTGTAGCATTTCTCTAATAATTAGTGATGTTGAGCATTTTTTCATGTGCTTCTTGGCCATCTGTATGTCTTCTTTGGAGAAATGTCTATTTGGCTCTTCTGCCCATTTTTGGATTGGGTTGTTTGTTTTTTTTGATAATTTACATTTATTTTTTATTATTTTATCCTGGAGTATTTTAAAACAAACCTTCACCTATAAATACCTCAGTATATTTCTCTAGTGCATAAGAACCTAAAAGAAAAAAATAACATCATAACATTATCATGCCCCCCAAATTAATAACAATTCCTTAATATATTTAATATCCAATCTAAGTTCAATATTTCCTGATTGTCTCAGAAATATCTTTAACAGTTCACATAAAAATTCAACATCTGACATATGTCAGATATTCTCAAGTTTCTTTTAACTTATGACAGTTTCCCTTCTCTTTCTTCCTCTATGCCATGTGTTTGTTGAAGAAAAAGGGGGCTTTTGTCCTGTGGAATATCTAACCTTCTGGATTTGACTAAGGTACCCTCCTAGTGTCATTAACAGGTTCTTCCATCTCCTGTCTGTCCTGGAAGCTGTTAGTTCAAGAGATCTGATTAAATTAGGCTCAAAAAAACTTTTTTTAAAAATTTTGGCAAGAACGCTCCATAGGTGGTGTAATAGCTGACTTTTTAAATCAGCTGTAACTGATTTATTAAATGTGCTAAATCAGTGATTATAATCTGTAAACTGCTTTGTCTTCTCCCACCACTGCCTTCAAACAAGCAAATCTTCCCTGTCTCCCTGGTGACATTTCAGGCAGATCCTTGACCTTTGGGGCTACTCTCAGATGTGAGAAGAGTCTCACTTTCAGCTACGGAAAATTCCAGTCAAGTGTAAATTAAACTTTAATTTCTCATCCATTTCAAATCTCCCTCCTCCCCCCACCTCCTATTACAGCTGCGAAGCATGGCCTTTCCTTTCACTCCATTCGGTAGACAGTCTCCACTGGGACCCTCCAGTCCCTGGGAAACATTGTGCATTCTTGCCCAGCCAAATGGTGGGAGTGTAACTTGCAACCCCTCATCCTCACCCAGCCACTAGGGGCAGCTCCAGCCAGACTTCAGTGTGCAGATTTCTCTATATCCCTCAAACTCCAAAGAACCCTTGTCACATTCTTCCAAAAACTTGCTCATCTTGCACTCCTGTAATAGCACAGGGTAAATGTACACATTCCTCCAGCCAGGCAAGCATCTGGCCAGGGATTGAAAGCCCCATACCCCTTTCTGGCTGGCACTCCAGAGTGCTGAGGGGCTCTCTCGCTGCCTCCCTTCACTTGGTTCCAGTGGGAAGAACAATGGTCCATTCAGACCAGGGAAGAAATGCCACCATGCTCACTCCTCTTGGGAAGTCCCCCTAAAGATGCATCTGCCCATCTTTCTTTGCTAAAGGCTGTGGGAGTGATGGTTGCTGGACCAGAATGTCCATTTCATAGTGAGACCTGGGCACATGTGTTGAAGGCCCTTCTTTAAAATAAGGGGCTGCTTCTTACCTATTGTTTACACCTCTGAGGTTCTATCTTACTCTTATCAACAGGAAAATCCCAATTTACACCCATACAAGTCTACTAAGATTTACCCTTGATTTAACTTTGTAAAGTAATTCTGCTAAATATATGGAATTTCCTATTATTTTTAAAATTTTTATTGGAGTATAGTTGCTTTACAATGTTGTGTCAGTTTCTGCTGTACAGCAAAGTGAATCAGCTATATGTATACATATACTCCCCTGCCCCTTTTTGGATTTCCTTCCCTCCTAGTTTATTTTTAAATGAATGATTTGGAGAAACTCAGCACTCTCCAGGACATTTTTTCATGTATCACTGTGATGTTGGGGAACACCATGCACAAGGCAAACACATTCTTGTCTGCTGTCCTTACTCAAGAAGACCTGGGTGGTCTACTAAATACCAACAACAACAAGGCAAGAAAAGGGAAACATTTCCAAAAACAGCAGAGGACAATGAAGCGGGTCCACAGTGATATATCAGCTAAATTAAATTCACCCAGTCTATGTCATATGTAGAACTGTGTGCTTGTTTGATTCCCATGTTATATTAGATACAACCTATAACCATTTTAATTGATGTGTTAAGATCCGTGTGTATGTTTTAAATAAATGGGTTTAATTACAATTGCTGGGTGGAGAGCTGCTTACTCCAGCCTTAACTAGAACTTGAATTAGGAAATGAAAAGAAGGCTTACTGACTCACTGAAGAGTCAGCTGAGTACATTTTTATTTTGCTCTCTGCCAAAGTTGGAGTAAACAATAAACTAACCAAGAACAGCATGGTGGTGAATCAGTATCTACAGATGAATATGTTAATGTGTGGGGTATAGGGGGAGGCCAACACTATTACCTCAAATTGAGCTGAAATAAGGAGTTTAAAAATGTATGAGAGGGCTTCCCTGGTGGCGCAGTGGTTGAGAGTCCGCCTGCCGATGCAGGGGACACGGGTTCGTGCCCCGGTCTGGGAAGATCCCACATGCCGCGGAGCGGCTGGGCCCGTGAGCCATGGCTGCTGAGCCTGCGCGTCGGGAGGCTGTGCTCCGCAACGGGAGAGGCCACAGCAGTGAGAGGCCCGCGTACGGCAAAAAAAAAAAAGAAAAAAAGTATGAGATGCTTCTGGAGATGTACTGTAATGGGCTAATCGAATCATGTTAAACTCACTCTGGATGTAGCTGGTTAAATATGCCTGAATCCAAGTATTATATATTCAAAATGTGTGCTCCTAGCAGGGCTCCAGGCTCACATTAGGATCTTAATAAATGCTTGTAGAAGGAGGAAGGAAGGGAGATGGGAGGGAGGAAGGGAAAGAGGGAAAGAGGGAGGAAGGAAGGGGGAGGGAGAGAAGGAGGGTAGACCAGCCCAGGAAATTGGTTTTTATTACCTCATTTGAACAACTGAGTAAGCATAAATTGGCTAATGGCCTTTTCATGGTGTGGTTAAAACGTTGAATTTAGGCCTAATTGTGCAACTGAAAGAAAAGTAAGAGTTTAATAAAAATCATGTTATGGTAATAATTGAAAGGCTAACAGCACATGCGTTTGAAAAAGGAATGTTAAACGTTTGGTTTTTATGTTTTTAACTGTGGCCATCATGAATTAACTTTGTAACATATTTAACATTCCAGAATATCAAGTCATTGACTTGTTCTTTTAGAAACCCCATTTTCCAAGTCATTTGAATTAAATTACAAATATATTTAAACACAAAGACACTACCAATTAATAGGAAGTGACTGTTCCATTAAGGAATGCAAGGTAGAATGAACGTTTAAAGCCAACCTGATGAAATAGAATACCAGGATAAGAGCACATTAGTCATTCGTCCCAATTCTGTGTCATGTGCAGATTTCATAATTATTCTGTTTTCATGTGAATCTTGGATACAAATGCTGCAGAGAGGGTCAAAGCCCAGATCCTGTGACACTCACCTAAAGGTGCACCCTCAAACTTCCCTCCTTCTTCTCCCTCCCTCTGTGGCATTTGCCACCGGTATTGTCATCCACCCTCCTCCATCCTCTTGGAGAAATCTACAAGGACACCAGGGAGACTTTGTGAAATTGTCTCATGGCCAAAGTAAACCTTCCTTTGGTACCCTCTACAAGCCTCTAGTATTGAGCTTACCACAGTGATCATTATAATTTCTTGTCTCTAGAATACAGACTCCATATAAATAGAGTTCATATTCATTTCTGAATCTCTACTAAACAGTATTTCTTGTGTGCCAACACTGGTCAAGGTCTGTGTTACATGTTGCATTTAGAATTGAACAAAATAGATGCAGTCCTTGGATTTTGGAGGTGTGTCATCTACTGAGGAAGACAGTCATTACATAAATCAACAAGCAAAATAGGAGATTGTTAAATTGTGTCATGAAGGAAGAAACCAGGGAGGCAGGGGCCAGAACAAAAGGAGAGACAGAATGGAACTGAGCGTTTAGCAAGGCTTCTCTGGGGAGCCAACATTTAGCTGGAGGCCCACTATAACCAGGAGTTATTCAGCTTATGCAGGCTTGACTGAAAAAAGCATGTCCAGCAGACACAGCCGTGTGTGGGAAGCCTGGGGCACTGCGGCTAGAACGGACGGAGCAAGGGGAGAGGGATGGGAGAGAGTCAGGGGTCCAGACACTGTGGGGCCTTGGGATTTTGTGTTTTATCCTAAGTTGTAAACCACTGAAGGCTTTAAGGAGGGGGCTAATGTGATTTGTATACCGTGGTGCCTTGTGTTTACGTGCTGGGTATTGAAGATTTACAAATAAATGGATGAATTAAACATAATGAATAGCGTTCTTCTATGCCATTTTGGAGTTTTACCAACCTCAGGCAATTAGATTAATTTGATATAGCTGGTTCTTAGGAAACACATAATGGGAATTTGTTGATTCTCAGGCACTCACCATTTATTTTCCCTTTCTACCAACCCCCCTCTTAATTTTAGGTAATATATCTCCCCATTGTGTGCATTCTTGATGCCTGGCTCTCCCTTGGCCAAGAGGCTGGCATGAGAAAAAAGCTGTTCCAACCTGACTCCCTCTTCTGGGACTTAGAATCTTTGGTAGAGTAACTGATAGAGAAGAAAAATGCTTGAAGGAACTCAGTTCAGCCACTGCAACTGAGGCTCCAGTGCCCATGGCTTCCCTGGTTCCTGCCCTGGTTTTAAGCCTGAGTGTCTAGTTTCTCATCTTTCCTCCCAGTAAAAGTCCCACCAGTGCATTCACTTTTTCCTTAAAATAGTCAGCATTCACTTCTGTCACTTACAATAGAAGAATCATAGTGGAATGAAAATCTGTTTTAGCTCTAAATGGGGATCACATTTTGGTCTCAAGTTTTAACAACATTTCTTTGGATATATTACTTGTGTATTTCCAATCTGATGGAAACCTTAACATTTTCTTTTACTTCTCAAAACTGATTTTCGTAGTTGGAATGTACTTTCTGGGCTGAAAGATTTGAAATCCTTGAAACTAGTTAAGTAATCTTTTCCTCTCTCTCAAATTTCCTCAAAGACAGAACTGTAGTTTCCTTTGTCTTTGCACTATTTATTCCACATGCTTTTGTTAGAGACCATTCTCCTTGTTTTCCAAGCATGTTCCACCAAACACTAGTCCCATGAGGTGCTTCCAGATAAAAAGTGTCAATTATTACATATGTCTGAATAGCAGTGAAGACGCTACCCCTCTTTTAGGGTTTCAAAGAACATTGCAGCATCTTAAAGCATCTGAAAAGTCCTGCAGTAAAGAAATCTGTGTATTTTCCTAATGTTTCCCAAATGTATTTGGTCATGCAACTCTTCCTTCTGCAAAACCCACTAAAGAACAAGCATTTTGTGGCACCCACTTTGGGAAAGGCTGTTTTTGAAAATCAAAGCAAAATGAAGTTTTTCCATGTTCTCTGTGCCATCTGTTAACATTGCATCATGTTCCCTTGGCAGTGGGTTTATCCCTTTTTTTTGTTTCTCCTGCTTCAAATACAGGTTGAACATTCTTTTAGGTATTGTCTTTTTTAGAATTTTTAAAGGCCTCAGTCCCTCCTGGCACATGCTACTCTTTGGATTTATTCTAGATACATCCCTGACTTGCCTCTTACAGTAAAGGCCCATCAAGGTGCTCTGAGAGCAGCCACAGTGTTTTATTTACTTTTCTGTGTGTGAGTCTCTGGAGCGTCCTTAAAATTCGGGGTAATATGGTAGAGGGAAAGCTCAACATTCAGCCCTTGCCAGTCTTTTATGCACATACATGTGAGAACACACATATATACATGAATACATATCATAGAAAAAATGGTCTATTCTTCGGTCACCTCCGAGACATATGATTCTCCTTGGGGGTAGTCCCAAACTGTCCAAGTTGAGATGGGAAGTGTGGATAGAAAGTGAGCTATGGGGACAGATCATCTCTTTCCCAACTTCCCTGACTGGTCCAACAAACGTGTAAAGAGAGAAGGTCAGGGGTTCCAAAAAAAGACCAGGTTGGAAGGAGGAGGAACAGGGGCCAAGGAAGCAATGATGGCTTTGACCTTGGTCCAAATAATGACAGTTAAGCAACTGACACAATTTTGTCTTTTAAGTCTTCATTCACTTACTAATTCATTCAACTAACAGTATTATTTTTTACTGTTCTATAACATTATATAAGTTTTACACGTACAACGTTGTATTTCAGCTTCTGTCTACACTATAGCGTGCTCATCAGCAAAGGTTTAGTTTCCATCCATCACCCTACAGTTGACCCCCTTTACCCATTTTACCCTCCCCCACCCCCTTTCTCCTCTGGTAACCACTACTCTGTTCTCTGTATCCATGTATTCATTTTTGTTTGGCTTGGCTTATTTATTATTAATTCATTAATTAAAAATGTAAAAATATTCCAAATATGAGTGAAATAATATGGTATTTGTCTTTCTCCATTTGACTTATTTCACTTAGCAAAATACCCTCAAGGTCTATCCATGTTGTCACAAACGGCAGGATTTCAGCTAACGTTATGGAGCACCTACTCTATTACGGAATTCTGCTTGGTTCCTGCCTTCAAAGAACTTACTGTCGTATTGGGTCACTGGGCATCTAAATAAAAATTTCCAGTATAACCTAGAGAGTGTTATGTTAGGCGTAGGAACAAAGTGCTCTTATGCATTAATTTAGGTATTAGATATACTCTATAACTTAAGCTTGTGTTACTCTAGATATATATCATTTCATAAGTGTGCCTTCAGTTTTCTTTACTAGCCTATGTTCATCCATGTTCACTGCTTTATAGCATTTTTATAGCATTCCATTGCAAAATATAGTACAAAATTTAAATTACAATAAATATTTGTTACTAAATCAAACATCCATTCTATTGGTGAATGTTTAGGTAACTGCAGTTTTTTCACAATACTGCAGTAACATTCTTATGTATACCTGATGGGTGTGAAATGGTACCAGTTGTGGTTTTAACTTGCATTTCCCTGATTGCCATTGAGGTTGGGTATCTTCCATTTGTTCACTGGCCATTTGGGATTCTATAAATTCTTTTACACTTCCTTTCCATGAAATGTAGCACAGGGCGGTCACTGAGCACACTCTCAATGGGTACTGCTCATCCGCCTTGCCATAGAAAAGTTGCTTGGTTTCCTAACACTAATGTTGGTTCCTACCTTCAAAGCTGGCATCACTGAGACCCACATTTGCAAGTGGGTAGGTTCTAGAAATAGTTGTCTTTCTGTACACCCAGTATCTGTGATGCCTGTGGTGGGTTCACTGAGTTATAACACTTTCCTAAATCTCACAGTGGGGGTCTGTTTTGTGTGATTAGACTTCTGCCTCAATTTCTCTGATGAATAGAGCCCAGCTCTACTCTGCTAGAGCACTGGCAAGTCTCACCATTCCCCTTCCTGGGGTACCGGAGGCACTCCACTGACCCTCAAGTTGCTGGCTGTGGTTATACTCTAAAAAGATGAACCATTTGTAAGCATATTAGTTCCCTGTTAACATGAAGCTTCACCTGGGTATGGAGACCTTTGCTGACATGCTCCATCTGTAAACTGGACCCCCTGAGATATCAGCATTTATCCCTCCTCTTTGAACATCAACTTGGACCATCACCCAGTGTCTTTGGGTCAGAGCCACAGCCATATTATGATTCTTGAGCTTGGGTCCAGCCTCCACCTCCTTCCCACCAGCCAGTCAGCGAGGTCCTGCATGCCCTAAGGCTGACCTGCTAGAGTATGACAATCTGTCCTTTTTCCTCAGTTATGTTAACTATCATTGATTTGAACTTTTTTTAAATATAACTATCATTGATTTGAACTTTTTTTTAAATTTTTGTTTATTTTTTACTTTTGGCTGTGTTGGGTCTTCACTGCTGCACAGGGCCTTTCTCTAGTTGCGGCGAGCGGGGGCTACTCTTCGTTGTGGTGCGCGGGCTTCTCATTGCGGTGGCTTTTCTTGTTGCGGAGCATGGGCTCTAGGCGCACAGGCTTCAGTAGTTGTGGCACGCAGGCTTAGTTGCTCTGCGGCATGTGGGATCTTCCCAGACCAGGCATCGAACCCGTGTCCCCTGCATTGGCAGGTGGATTCTTAACCACTGCACCACCAGGGAAGCCCTATTATTGATTTGACCTTATAAGCAAATAGAACTTACTTTGCTCCGTGAAAACTCCTTCTTAGAGGCCAGAAAATGGTGATGGGGGAGTCATACATCTTCCTTCAGAGAGGAAGTGGTACTTATTCAACCTCTTCTTGTGACTTATTTTTATTTCTTCCCTGTCTGGGACTCAAAGATTTTAATCCAAGTTAGACATTAATTTAAAATCATTTGGGGGATGTTAGGCAAGTATCTCTTTTGAAATTTAAACAAGGAAAAAATCAAGTCTGACATCTCAATGATTTTCATATTTCAGGTCAACATATTTCTTCTAATTTGGATATGTGGAACTACTGTGGTATTTAGTTTACAAAATAGGCAATTCACTAAGACAGTAACGTGGACAGAAAGTCCTGTGGAACATAACAGCATGAGGAAGCAAGTGATTTTCTGCCAAGCTCACTCCAGGCACCTAAACATGACCCATTTCTGCACTGGAGGAGAAGTAATAACAATTCTCTAACCCTGTACCTTCTTCTGTTCTTATGCACAAAACTGTATCCCCAACTCTTGCCCTGCACCTCCTCTTCCCACACCTCTGCACTTCTGGGGTATTGACTATACTGTTTGATTCCATTTATTTAGAAATATATCAGGCAGATTCCAACATTCTGAGAAAGGAAAACACTGTACCTTTAGGAAATTTTATTCTCTGTTGTCACTTGGAACAAACCATTTACAAGCTCAAAGTGTTTCTCATAATATATCTTAGGAAAAAAAAGATTAAGTTGCAGGTTAAGAAGCATTTCAGAGAGAATTTTATCTCTGCAAATCACTAGTCATATTTTATTGCTTGACAGAACAAATGAATAGGAAGTATTTGTTCCCATAAAAGCACAGCCTTTATTGCAAAAATTCTGAAATTTGACATGGTTGCTAGTGGAAGGATTCTGCCTTCGACCTCTAAGCAATGACCTTTTTCATACTTTAGGGTTGAGCCTCTCAACTCTAAAGTGGAAGGATTAGTCACACTTTTGAATTCTGGAAGTCTGTTCAGTGTGCTCAAAAACATTAAAAGATGAATGATGATTTTTAAAAAGCAAGTTTTGAAAATTGAAACGCCTTTCTAGAGTTATCTTACTATTTCCTGGTTCACCCTTATTGCTATGTAGGCTTTGAGTAGTTACAGATCTGACAAGGGTTCCAATTCACGGTTCCCAGGGAGAGGTGATGTTTCTCAAGTATGGAGAGTGGGATACACATTGCCCAACTCACTTTGCATAGTCTCCTGTCACACATACATAAAAATGTGTAGCATCAGCTGGAGGGAAGAAATCAATTTTATATAGTGATCAAAATCTGGTAACAAACAATGAAAATACATGGAACACCACTGTTCTGTGCACCCAGATACAGAACTACAGCTTTAGGTTTGGCTTAAAAACAAAACAAAACAAAACAGCTTTCCCTGTTTACAACAGCCAAGACATGGAAGCAACCTAAATGTCCATTGGCAGATGAGTGGATAAAGAAGATGTGGTGTGTGTATATATATATATATACATATATATATATATATATATATATATATATATATGGAATACTATTCAGCCATAAAAAAGAATGAGGTAATACCATTTGCAGCAACATGGATAGACCTAGAAATTATCGAACTAAGTGAGGTAAGTCAGACAGAGAAAGACAAATATGATATCACATATAGAATCTAAAATATGATGCAAATTAACTTACTTATAAAACAGAAATAGACTAACAGACATAGAAAGCAAACTTCTGGTTACCAAAGGGGAAAGTGGGGGAGGTGGCATAAACTAGGGGTTTGCGATTGGCAGATGCAAAGCTACTGTGAATAAAATAGCCAGACAACAAGGTCCTACTGTATAGCACAGGGAAATATATTCAATATCTTATAAACTATAATGGAAAAGAATATGAAAAATTATATATATACATAATGGAATCACTTTGCTGTACACCAGAAACTAACACAACATTGTAAATTAACTATACTTCAGTTTAAAAAGAAACAGCTTTCTCTGTCTGAGTGCTGACCCATATTTGTGGCTTACGGTCTCAGCTGATTAGGGTAGGGTAGTGTTGTAAAAGTGCTTTGTGAATAAGAGATGAATTTTAGTCATATGTGAACAACAGCAGTAACTAAAATAGAATCATATGATTCCTTTTTAAATTCTCTAATCCTTCATGTCACCTCAAAGAGAAAAATTCAGTTTAGTACTAAGTTGTTTTTGGTTTTTTTTTAATACTTTTTTTGCCACACCACATGGCACGTGGGATCCTAGTTCCCTGACCAGGGATCAAACCACACCCCCTGCATTGGAAGCGCAGATTCTCAATAACTGGACTGCTAGGGAAGTCCTTAGTACTAAGTTTTTATCACCTCTCTTCTGAAGAGTGACACAGAGAGAGGGAACAAGGAGATCTTAGATTTAGAGCTTTCAGGGGACAATCTTGTTTTGTTAGGATTTAACAGCAGTGTTTTATTTTTCTTGTGATTGCACTTACAATTACCTTCTATTTCTGACAAATGACACTGGTTGTGTAGCACAGTGGTGAAGCACATGGCAGCTTGCTTCCCCCAGAGCCAGGGGAGAGAGAGTGGGGAGTGATGGTTGTGGGGAAAACCCATGATCAAAGCCAGGGCCTTTTTATTACCTAATCTCAGAAGTGACATCCCATTGCTCTGGCATATTCTATTTGTTAGAAGCAACTTGCTAAGTCCAGCCAACACTCAGGAGAGGGGATTACATAGGGCATGAATACCAGGAGGCAGGGGTCATGGGATATCTTAGAGCTTCCTACCACAGGGATATATTGCAATTGCTTCTTTCCTTCTTTTCCCCAATGGATAAATAGAATGTTCCATGGGGGCAGAGGGAGTATCTTGTTCATTGTGGTATTCCCAGTACTGGGCACAGTGCCCCAAATTTAAAACTGCTCAATAAATGTTTCTTTCAAGGAAACAAGAAGGAAGGAGAAGAAGGAAGGAAAGGAAGGAAGGAAGCGGGGGAGGGAGGGGGAAGGAGGGAAGAGGGAGGCAGGTGAGGAGGAAGGAAGAAAGAAGAGATCTCAGTGAGAAGCTCAGGGTACTCTGCTAATCCCTGGAGAGCAGGGATGGATCTTCAGGAAAGGAAAACTCAACTATAAAGACTCTGGGAATGGAGTCAGGATTTGCATCTCTTCCCTAGTCCTGAGCATAAATGAGCCTCCAGGGAAATGGAGGCCACTCTGTGAACAGACTGCACCCACCATCCTGCTCCGAGCAAAGCTTCTGTGGATGCTGAACAGTTGAGCTCTAAGATAGCATAAGAGTCACCCACGGAAGGACAACCTTGATTGGGGTCCCTAATAGGGTGTATACAGGTTTTGCTGAAGGAGCTGTAATTGTTGGCAGATAGATCAGGGAGAACTCTGAGGTGTTGCCCTCCTCTTGTAGAGAGCAGTGAGAAGTTCTACTGAATGTGTGTATGCTGCTTTGTCATTTAACATTATAAAGTAAAGATATTACTTAGTTACGAATTCTTCATGAGCAAAATTTTAATGGATCCATAATATTTAATCAAACAGTTGTAATGTGAGCTGTTCAGCCATAGCTCTGCCCTTGCGTTTATGGGTTGTTCCCATTTCCCACTGTTATATGTAATGCTGTAATGAATGTTTTTATAAACCTGTCTTTTCACAATTGTGAATATCTCTTTAGGTTAAATTCCTAGCAGTGAAATTGTAGGGTAGAGTGTATATATGCACACTGTGTATGTGTTTGTGCTCACACATGTGTGTGTTTGTGTAAACTGTCAAACTGCCCCCAGAAATGATGTACGAATCCTCATTCCTGATGTAGAATAGTGCCTATTATTACACACTAGCTGAGACAAGGTTTCACTATCTTTACAAAGTTGTCAGTCTGATAGCTGAAAAATAATAGCTTGTTATTGTTTTAATTACATGATGAAGCAAATTATATATTTTGTGAAAAAAAAATTACATGATGTAGCCATTAATGCTGCCCACCAAATATTTCTGACTTGTCACCTCCTGAGCATATAGTAGGATTGAATTTCATGGCATTTGATATTCGGTGGGGCCATGTGACCTGTTCTAGTCATTGAATCGTGACTAGAAATAACATGTATTTCTCTGAGCTGAGTATTTCATTGGCAGCGCAAGATCCTACAAAGCTCTCCTTTGCTTTGGCTATTGGTTACCAGCAATATTCCTGAAGGTGGCCTGGGTCCCATGGCCCAGGGACATGCCATGTTAATTCCATGGAACAAAGCCTCCAGCTAAGCCATGCTGAGATATGAGCAAAAAATAAACCTTTCTGTTTTTTTAAGCCACTGAGATTTGGTGTTGACTGTTACTGCAGGATTACCTAGACCATCCTGACTGATGCATTAAACATCTTGGATCTTAATGAGATTGAACACATTTTCCTATGCCTATTGACATTTTGTATGTCCTTTTTTGTGAATTTTCTATTCATGTCCTTGCATGTTAACTTGTTAAGCTTATGGTACTCAGCTACACATTTGTCAAGGCTGAATCTGATCCCTTCTGAGGTATCAGGGAGAAGAATGAAGTCTGTGAAATACAACATAAAGTATAGGACTACCACAGCACACTTTTTAATGTTTTTTTAGTAATGTACTTTCATTTCAATGATAATGTCAAAAAATACATAAACATATTCTGGATCATTTAAATGGCCACTTTATAACTGAGGGATGCTCTTTATTTTTGTGACCCAAATGGTTTCTTATGGTGTCAAGTAGCACTACTCGACACACAGACCAATAAGAATAAACATGGACTTAAAACATAATGTTTTTGCACCAAGTGAAGGACAAATGATGTCTCCACATATTGTCCACTGTAAGATCAGAGGTTTCACAGCAGAATAAGTAGGGAAACTTGTAGGAGCACTGAGTCATCACACAGCCCACATCAACACAAGCAGGCTCAACTCAGAAGACTCTGGCACAGCACTCAGTACCATTTTTATGTGGTCATTTGTCTCCGTTATGGTCCTTTGCTTGCAAACAACATAACTGATTCTGGCTAACTCAAGCACTAAATAACTGATTGAAATGATACAAGAAAATGCAGAATTGAAGAAGAAAACCAGTCTCAGAAAGAGCCAGACTAGGGCAGCTCCAGGGATCTCAGTACCATGAATTCCTGGAATAGTACATTTTGGAGACTGCCAACCAAATGACTCAGCCCCAGTCATCTTCCATCTGTGTGTCTGTATGTCCTAGATTCAAATTCCTGGGTCCCTTTGAGTCATGTCCTCATCATTTTGCTGGCAGGGGTGGGGGTAGGTTGGGGGGGGGTGAGAGGAGGATGTATGGGACTTCAAAATGCTCAAGTCATCCAGATGCCTGATGAAAACAAAAGGCTGTATATTCTCAAAGTGTGTGTGAGATGTCAAGGGCCACTCCTAGAAGGTTTGGGGGATTTAATCCTTCCTAGGCAGGGGAGTGCATGGGGGTCTCTTTCTTATGAAGGCTTTTCCTTGTTTAAAGAAAAGGAAACTAAAGTGAATATCCAGAAGGCATTCAGGAAAAACATAAATTACTAAAGAACAACCTGCAGTCTAAGGAGAATGTAAAAGATGGAAGTACTCTTCCATGAAATGGATGAAGGAAAGGAGGAATGAACAGGGCTATTTCTGGGCCTCATGAGATTCGGTCTTAGACTCACAGTCAAAGAAACAGCTGTCTCCAAAAAAATTAAATCAAAAGAAATTTAGATCTTTGCTCAGTCTTTTGATAAAATATTGAAGTTGGGGTATATTTTTAATATGCAGCAAAACTCTTTGAAGTATACTTTAGGGTTTAGACACCTTTCTCATGATCAAGTTTTCTTATGTGCTCTGCAGTGGCTTCCACCAAAATCATGCTCTCCGCTGTCTCCCTCTATTTCAGAAATTTCTACTTGACACCTTCTTTAACTTGTCCTCAGTTCACTTTTATGGATATCAGCTGAACCTCCTTGAAATTTTTAGTTTTCTTTTTTCTTTACCCTATTACCTGGATTCTACATAACAAAGAAGAACCTAGGAAATGATCTAGAAACCAACAGGAGGGCCTTGATAGTGGGTGGAATCCATAATTCAATCATTTCCCTATAACACTGATTGTATGTCACCAATATTTTTCATTTTCATTTAATACAAAATATTTTCCCAATTGCCCTTGTGACTTCCTTTTTTGGCCCACACGTTATTTAGCAGAGTGTTGTTTAATTACCAAATATTTAAGGATTTTCCAGATATCTTTCTGTCATTAACATCTAGTTTATTTATGATGTGCCTCAAAAGCATATTTTTGTATTCTCTTTTGGGATGGAGTGTTCTACAAATGTCACTTAGGTCAAGTTGGTTGATCTTTAGTTAATTATAGTCTACCTTCAAATAATATTATGTCTTCAACAGTATACTTCCAGTTCCTACCTCCCATTTTTGTGCTACTCTTGTGCTGTTTCATTTTACGTGTGCTATACACACATACTACAGTGAAACTATTTTTGCTTTAGCAAATCATCAGTCTTTCTAGAGAAAATAAAACTTTAAAATTTTTTTGTTTTTACCTTCACTTTTGCGATTTCTAGCACTGTTGATTTCTCTAGGCAGATCCAAGTTTCTGTCTGATATAATATTGTTTCTGTCTGAAGAAATTTCTTTAACATTTCTAGGAGTGCAGGATTGCTTTATAATTCATTCTCTCAGTTTTTGTTTGCTGGAAAAAGTTTTTATTTATATTTCATTTTCAAAAGATATTTCTGACAGTTTCTTTTTTTTCTTTCAGTACATTAAGGATATCACTCTATTGTGTTCTGACTGGCATAGCTTCTGACAAGAAGACTGCTGTAACTCTCATCTTTGTTCCTCTGTAATAGGTCTTTTTTTCTCTGGCTGCCTTAGAAATTTCTCTTTATCCTTGGTTTTCAGTAGTTTGACTATGATGTGTCTAGGTGCTCAGTTTGTTTTGTTTGTGGAACAGCTGTGTCTTAGAGCAATGCTTTTTAAAACTTAGAGAGCTATTTGTAATGAGGTGGATGGACCTAGAGTCTGTCATACAGAGTGAAGTAAGTCAGAAAGAGAAAGACAAATACCGTATGCTAACACATATATATGGAATTTAAGAAAAAAAAATGTCATGAAGAACCTAGGGGTAAGATAGGAATAAAGACACAGACCTACTAGAGAATGGACTTGAGGTTATGGGGAGGGGGAAGGGTAAGCTGTGACAAAGTGAGAGAGTGGCATGGACATATATACACTACCAAACGTAAAATAGATAGCTAGTGGGAAGCAGCCGCATAGCACAGGGAGATCAGCTCAGCGCTTTGTGGCCACCTAGAGGGGTGGGATAGGGAGGGTGGGAGGGAAGGAGACGCAAGAGGGAAGAGATATGGGAACATATGTATATGTATAACTGATTCACTTTGTTATAAAGCAGAAACTAACACACCATTGTAAAGCAATTATACTTCAATAAAGATGTAAAAAAAAAAAAACTGAGTGTGCAAATGACTCTCCCAGGGAGCCTATTAAAATACAGATTTGATTCAATAGGTCTGTGGTTTGGCTTGAGTTTCTGCATTTCTAGTAAGCTACCAGACGAAGGCAAGGTAGCTAAGGTCTTAGAACAGCCTGTCAGAGGTAGGAGAGGCGAGCAATTTACCTGACGGCAATTTCTGATTTTTTGTCTCACACTGGTCAGGTTCATCTAGTGGGGTGTTAACACTCCCCTATATTTCTGAGCTGTATTACTTCCCCTTCAAGCAGCCACTGAGGAAGCCTAGCGTTTCTGGATCTGGGTGCTAAGGCTGCTCCTAAAGCTATGGAGACAACAGAGCCTGGCAGGTTGAAGCAACCATTGGTCTTAGAAAATGAGAAATGGGCACTGACAGCCACAGGAATGAAACACATCAGAAGTAGGGTAAATAGCAAGGTCTGGAGTGGGAGGGTAGGTGAATCTGCATAGTTGTGTAAACTGAGTCCAGGCCCAAGGGAATGCCTCTTAAGGGCATGATCTGGAACCGGCATACAACACCTATGCACATCCCATTAGAAAGAAACTAGCCACATAGCCACAGCCAGCTGCAAGAGAGAGTGAGAAGTGTTGACTTCAGCTGAGAAGGCTGTCATAAATTTGTATTTCTCATACATTCATAAATTATATTTAAGATGGTCTACTTACAAATAATCAAGGCTCTTAATCTGTAAAACCAGAATTTTAGGTTCAGTTCTGCTCCTGAAAAACTACAAATATTGAACAAATATGCTCATTAAAGGCCTCCAGAAAACCAGAACATCGAAATCAGGAATACAAGTCACTTCTTAGCAGAGCTGAGGACTTGTGCATAGATAGATAGATAGATAGATAGATAGATAGATAGACGTGAATTTAGGCAATTAAATGGCATGTGACAGCCTATTCCATAATATGAAATTTACTATTCATTAATAGCAATCAATTACCATATTGACCCAAACTAGGTAATTTGGAATATAGATGTCACCAAGAAAGACAAGAACTCAAAAAAGAATATCTCACACACAATGTGTTTTCAAGTATGGGGGAAGAAAACCCAAACGAAAACACCTTATAGACATAGTTAAGACCCTGAAAAATCTCACAGGTAGCTTTTTGCTCTGGTCACACACAATTTCAACCCACTGCAAACCTCTCACTTGACCATTCAAAAAGCAATTTCAAAGTACCTTAAGAAGTTGTGAGCCATGGCATGGCATAATTCAGATACTCTATCTAACCCCAATTGCTTTTCATACTTCTTCATTAACCATTTATTGATCACTTGTCATGTGGTATCTATCATCATGTCTTTCCAGAAACCATTTCTTTTTGGGCATCAGTCTATCATTTTGCCTTATGACTACCATGAGCAACTCTCAACCTGGAAGTAAGCCCTTGAAGAGACCAATTTGATCTGCCAAATGTTTTAATTCTCATTCCTCTCACCCTACCCTTGGTCCCTCATGATCTCTTCTTTTATGGGACCCACGTGCTATGGCTCAACATACAACATGTAGGAGGCAGTAGGCATAGAGATTAGGAGTCGAAATTTAGGGACTAGATCTCTTGAGGTCATATTCCAGCTCAGTCAAGGTTGTAGCTGTGTAACCTTGGCCAAATTACTTAAGCTCTCTGTGCGCCAGTTTCTTCATATGTTAGAAGGGGGATAATAATAGTATTTAACACAGGGTTTTTGTAAGGATTAAATGGCTTACTTTATGTAGAGCACTTAGAATAAAGTACTTAGTACATAGACCATAGTAAGTTCTCAAAAATCACAATTATTAATATTTCTCTGGGACATGTTTGCCTTTTATAGGCATTTATTGGATACCTACTATTTATCAAATATTTACTGGGCTCATTGCTTATTGCTGCTATAATAAATTACCACAAATTTAGTGGCTTAAATTAATAAAACTTTATTTTCTTTCATTTCTGGAGTCCAGGAGTCTGAAATCAGTTTCATTGGGCTAAAGTCAAGATGCTGGCAGCGCTGGTTCCTTCTGCAGGCTCTAGGGGAAAGTCTATTTCCCTGCCTTTTGTAGCTTCTCTAGCTGTATTCCATGCATTCATTGGCTTATAGCCCCTTCCTCTACCTTCAAAGTTAGTAGCATATCATCTTCAAATCTCTCTCTGCTTCCATCATTGCATTGCCTTCTATCTGACCCTTCTGTAGTCAAATCTCCCTCTGTTTCCCTCATATAGGGATAGTTATGGTTACATTTAGGACCCACCTAGATAATCCAAGATAATCTCCCCATCTCAAGAGGAGGTGATCACATCTGCAGAATGCTTCTGCCATATAAGGTAACATTCATAAGTTAAGGAATTAAGACATGGATATCTTTGGGGGTCATTATTAAGCCTACCAGATTCACTCTGGGCCAGATAGTTGGCTCAGTCTTGTACATAATTAACTCATTTAGTCTGCATGAAAATTCTGTGAAGTTGTTTTTAATCCCCATTGTTGAGATAAGAGCACTAAGGCATGGAAAGTTTTGTCAGGTATCCAGTAAGTGGCAAAGTCAGAAATCGAACGCAAGACCTTTGGATTCCAAAGCCCCTACTGTCAATCAATCACTCTGTTCTCTCTGCCAATGTTTGGTGGAACAATAAGGTGGAATAGGAAGAGGTGTCTAAGGCAAGGTACATCCCAAACTAAGAGAGCCCTGGGTGGTCTTACAGCAGCCTTAGGGGCAGGGAATATGGGCTTGAGGATTGTACCATCGCAGAAGACCTCTTGATGGACTTGGCAATGTTTTTATTTCTGATGGTTTTATTTCTACTTCCCCTCTCAAACATTTTCTCTTCTTTTGCCACTTCTCTTTGGGACTGGAGCTTCATTCTCTCTCTGGTAGGGAGTTCTATTCTTCACTGTTGGAGAGACACAATTTGGAACAGACCTGCAAATGACCACCAGCAGTCAGCTGCTACTTTTCCTATTCCCTGGGTCCTCCAAGGTCAGAACAGCATTGTTACACTGTCCTAGAAGAGTCCCCTCAGAAAAGAATGGCTAAGGCGGACATCACCCTGAGGAAGTGCTCCCAGGATGGGGGACAAATGATGATGAAAGGAAGACTTGCTGTTTCACCCCGAAGGTTGAAGTAGCAGGTGCATCCTGAAATGGCATGCTCTTCCTGTTTCTTAACTCCTGCAGCCTCACTTCCTACAGATAAGAATAGCTCAGAATTATTAACTACATCCTATAATTTAAAATAAATAAGAACAATCTGTTTATGCTTACCCACAATGTGTTAAGCTAAATGAAAAGCTATTCAACAAACCTGAAGATATTCAATAAACAAACAAACTCAAACCACTAAGTTCAGAGACAAGGTAGCTAAAGTGCTTGAGGAATAATTTTATCAACTCCCTTCCCCATTGTTTGCAACAGTCATCAAGCTTATACACCTGTTTCTTCATCCAAATTTCTGCTTAAAGTCACCTCTTCCTGGAAGCTCGGGATAACTATTTAAAACCGGCTGCCCCCATCACTCTCTAAGCCATGCTCCTGTTTTATTATCCTCAGAATACTTCTCACTCTCAGAAAAAAAGCATCTCTTTTCAAAATCTAGACTTTAATCTTCTTTACCTGCATGTTAGAATACAAGCTTCATGAGAGCAGGGATCTCTAGGTGTTAGAAACTATAACAGTAGTTGACGCTCAGTAGACAGTCAATAAACATTGCTGAATGAATATACTGCATGAGCTTCTGCAAGTAAGTGGAGGGGAGGAGAGATAAGAGGAGTTGAGAAAGAGACCATCTCTTTATTTAACCTAATCTTCCTTCCCCCACTGAAGTTCCTCTGCTCTAGAAAAAGGGAGGCAACCAGCACATTAAAAGAGAAAAAAAAAGAAGCTAATTCATGGCTTTTATGCTGCCTGATAATTTCAGGGATTTTTCAGGAATAATTTTGACACTGTGATTTTTTTGCCTTAGACATTAGAAGCTTAACACTCTATGTGAGGTGTGGCGTCTCATACTCATAAAAACGTTGGCCTACAGAGGGTGCTAGTTCACTGCAAAAAACTAATATAAGTGACTAAACTTTCATTGGGTCCTGGAAAGAGTTTACAATGCAAGCAGGGAAGCAGCTTAGTAACAACTAATGAAATGCTTAAATTTGCCACATTTGGCTTCATAACCGAAGTTTAAGAAAAAAAAAAAGAAAGCAATCTGTGAAAATGCCAGAAGCATTCAAAGACCTCCCCCGGGGAAAAGAAGTGGCATCGTTTTTAAAGAAGAGAAGCCAGGGAAGCATCCAGAAGTAGAGGATATTGTGCATGTTGTGAAAGAGAAGCCAGAGGCTGGGAGAAGTTGCAAACCTTGGAGGAGAGGCTGGCAGACCTCTGCCAAGCCCCACCCTGCACTTCATGCTGAGAAATGAGGGTTTTCAGGGGAGAGATGCCTGTAGACGGTCAAGATGGGAGTATTCTTCCTAAGCTGTTTAACTGAGCACAACATCCTTAAAACTGACCCTGGATTTCAGGGTTCAACAAGGCCTGGGGGGACAAAGAGCCACTTGAGAGTTTTGAATTAGGTACTTGGTCACAGTAGGCTTAGTGGGAACCGCAAGGGAGCCTGGTAAGAGGGAGAAGCGTCTTCAAGGTTTGGATCCACTAAAAAATCTTCGGGAGAGGAAATGGAACCAGTAAGTTAGTTCTCTGTGAAAACTTTTGAATGCTCTTAGAATGAAGAAACAGTTGAGGCAGCTTTGGAAGTCCAGAGCTAACCTTGAGGCAGAGATTCATAATCCTAGTACTCTAGCCTTCATATTCCAGTGATCAGATACAAATTTTCAAGGAAATCTGAACTCAAAAATCCATAACAGCTGTGACACAGCTTACTATGTGTGGTGCTTTCAGTTGGTGACTGTCCTTGCCTTTGTCAGTTCAAGGTAGATTAATCATTTTAATGTTCAATGGCTAAACTTTAAACCAAATCAATAAAGGGCATGAATGAGTTTGCAAAAACAATCAGCCACCTCCCTCAATTTTATCGTAAAAATCAATTAAATCAGGTTTTTCTTTGGCACAGTGTAGGGAAAACATCTATTTTCCCAATGAACTATCTCATTGATTAAATGATTCATTTGGAAGACATAGCTACAGTCTAAGATTTTAATCTTAAAAAAGAATGTTTATCTTTCAAACACATTTTCAAGATTCTGAAGTTTGCTTCTTTTTCCCTAAGGATTTGCTTCCTCTCAAATGCACTTCTAACCTTTCTTTTGTTGTTATTTTTAACCATTAGCCATGTACTCAAAGTAGAAAGTCTATTTAAATTCTTGAAACTCAATGTAAGCCCACAAGCCTAAACACCAGCAGGTGAGGATGAAGTAGCAATTATTGAGGTCACAGAGGTCTTACTGGGGGGCCACTTTGCACTTTATTTTGACCTCAAAACATCTAAAAGACGAAAGTACCATTTGCTCCATGCCATGGTCAGGGTTAACAATGTAAGGCCACAGGTCAGTCACGTCAATGAGCAAAGCAGGCCAGTTATGAGGGCTTGTTCCCTATGGGGAGGTGCAAACAATGTTTCTGGGTCCCATTTTTCAAGAGAAGCCAGTAGATTTATGGGAAGTCTCCTGATTTTAAAAATGGTGCTAAATAATTAAAAGAAATGTTTTCAATACTGTGTGAACCACATAAAGGAAACCTGGGGCTGAACCTGGCCCAGGTACTGCCACTCAACAATGTTTGGTAGTGGGGTGACTATAAGTCTCAGGAAGGTGATGTCACCCCGCTGCATAGCTGGCAGGTGACACTCAAAACAGGCACGTGTTTCCCAGAGCCCAGGACTTCCTGACTACACCATTCTTAGATACTAACCCTCTGCTGATGGGTTACATCTATGAAGTCCTTTTAATATATGCAAACATAGCAAAATCCTTTTTTAAAAATTACAGTACATTGATTCAATTTCAGGGTTTATCTCATACTAAGGCAAGTAAGCACGGGTTTCTGGAGGGAGTGAAACTTCAGGCTGAGGCTCCTCTGAGGTATCCTTCCCTCTGACTGTAAAAATCATCAAATAAAAACCAAATCTGGATTTAGCAAGAAGGGCTTTGTTCAGAAGGATTATTGCAAGGGGAAGAAAGGGACTATGGCCTAGGGAGAAGCCTTGATCACAAGGTCCTCAAGTGTCTACAGAGTGAGTAAAAAGGGGTTTTCTTTGATAGGGAGAGCAATAAACAAGAACTGGGTGTGGGGAAGTGGGATGAAAGGAGGGCATGATGGGATAGCAGGTCACAGGAGGTTTCACCCTGAGGCCAGCCTATTTTAAGGAGGACCCTCAAGGAGTGGGTGTAGGCTGGCTCCTGCTGAGGGTGGGCCAAAGTTCAGGGACCTGGGATTAGGAGAGAAGTTTAAGCAAAGCTAGGTTGACAAACACTTTGTCCGGACTGATTGGTGGCGGCAGGCAGTCCAACCAGTCACTTATGAGGCAAAGAGTGGGAATCTGGAGTCTGTGTCTTGCCTTGTCACAGGTAAGCCAGGGGGTCCTTCGTGAGTCTTATTTAAGTGATATTGAGAAAGGTGGTTTCTTGCAGTAAGCCATTTTCCAGAACACAAAAGGGCAAAGGTTTTTCTCAACATTCAGGTAAAATTCAACATTGTCCAAACACAAGCACAAGACAAAGGCTGAGAGTGAGATAGACCTGTTGCCAAGGCCCAAACTAGTTAAGTCCAAGGTCGACTTTCCCCATAGAAGGAGGGACAGAAAGAAGCTAGGAAGGTCCTGGTTTCCTCTGGAGAGGGGCAAGCTATTGTAGAGTGTGGAGGCTCCCGCCTGCTGGCTCCGGGCACATAGAGGCCGGCATGGTTGGCTGAAGGCAGCAACTGGGAGGAGTGGCATCAGCTCCCCAACTGCCAAGGGAGCAGGTGCAGAACTGGCAGGTCATAGGTGTAGTGATCTCTGGTCCCAAAATACCCTTGAAATGATTGGGAGCCATTTCGGGATTGGGAAGCCAAGAGAATGTGTGGGACCGAAGGACCCCTTGGGTTTTACTCACAGCCACCCCCACAGCCATCATGAGCCATTGAGAAAGTCTCGGAAAAGTTCCAGGAATCAGCAGATGGGGGCTTGTGTGAAATAACAGTTTTTCTTTTAATTACTATTATCTTGCTTTCTCACTCTATCTCAGGTTGATGTGACCTGTGAGATAATGTTTGCAACATTACGTTTGTATAAATGGTCACATTCTCTGTAGGGATGCAAGCCACCAGGGAATGCCCTTCAGTTAACACTTCATTTCATCAGATCCTCCTTCTGTTTAACTTGATCTCATCCCTACAGTTCAACTCAGGATTTATTGCCCTTGTCTTACAGTCTAAAGAACAGAGGGCTGTCTTTGAAGTGGACATGAAAAGTGTCACCCCAAAGAGACTACCCATATATCACTGAAAGTTTAAAACAACAAACACAATAACACAAATGTCTTCCACTGTGTTGAGCATGCCAGCAGGTCTTCCCATTGTTTAAGTCATTTTTGAGTTTAAATTGCTATCATTCTACCAAATGTTAGTAAATTAGCTAACATCTGCTGTACATCTGGCAATGAAGCCCACTCTATTAAAAACCAAATATATCCTCAACTTGAGTCATTTATTTAATGTCCAGGACAGCACTGTCTCCCAGTAATATAATGCAAGTCACATGCCACTGTAAATGTTGTAGTAGACACATTAAAAAAAGAGAGGAAAAAACAGATGAAATTAACTTAATAATACATTTCATTTAGCCCAGTATATAAAAAATATTAAAAATATTCATTTCAGCCAGTAATCAATATAAAAAATTATTAATGAGATATTTTACATTCTTTTTTTCTTTATACTAAGTCTTCAAAATCTAGTGTGTATTTTATACTTAAGTCACATCTGAATTCAGATTTCCTACTGAAGGGAATTAAGATATGCCATCCCCAAATATGCCACTTTGGCATAAGAATGATTTTGAACTGAAGGCGACTAACTGAGAATCAACAGATGCAGGATGAATTCTCTGCCCTCCCATAATCTGCCTAAAAGCAGAGGATACACTTTCCTTTGTGAAGGTGCTCCTCTTCCTGCACCAGGAAGGGAAGAGCAACTCATCACTGGAGACTCGGAGATGAATTTGCATCAATAGGCCTTACTAGATAACGCTTATCTTCCATTAGGTCCCCCATATATTTCCTAGTCATTTCCCCATGATTTATTATCCCTTGAAATCCAAACTTCCTTTCCTTTGTTTAAATGGTATATAAGCCCCCAAATCTAATCACTTCTTTGAATTTCACTTCCTTTTTGTGAACTTCTGTACACATCAATAGTAGTAAAAATTGTGCCTTTTCTCTTATTAATCTGTCTTCTGTTAGTTTATCTTGCAGGTCCCCAGTCACTGAACCCTAAAGGATGGAGGAAGTTTCTCCTTCCTGATACTACATTTCAAGTGCTCAATACCACTTATGGCTAGTGGCTACAGTATTAGATAGAGCAGGTCTAAGAGAAGGACATGTAGTATTGTTCTAGTGTACACATCATTTCTAATCTCCCCTTTTTTGTCTTATATAAAAATTTTTTGTTCAGTACTTTCTATGATTGAAGAAATTCAACAAAAACAGTATTACATTTTAGCAACTGGTAGAATTAATAGCTTAATTGAGGGTATAATATCTCAGTTTTATATTCTTGAAGGTTCCAGACCAGGGAAAAAAGGTCAGTCCTTTTCAAGATTCCTTCATACTTTGGTCCTGAAAAAGCTTTTACTAATAGCTTTCCAAAATGAAAAAAAAAAAAAGTTAATCTCAATTCAAAAATTATATGTGATTTTAATTTAAAAACAAACATACAAACCAAAACCAAATCAAAGTAAAAATCAGATTTGTACCTTGCTGGATGTTCTATTATGTAATCAACGGTGGTTTCTAGCAGTGCTTTTATTCTGGATCCAGGGTGGGAAAACTCTTCAGAACCCAAATAAAATAACTACACGTTCTGAAGTTAATTAAACGTATAAATCATTAGGCTATAAATAGTAGGGTATCTTATTCAATGGTTTTAATTATTTTAGATCTTTGAAACAACAAATGGATTTGATTAAAGTGTAATTTGATTTATTAGAATCGAATAAAGGGCATATGTTTTGGCACTTCTATTATTTCTCCAAAAATTTAAAGATGTGCATTTCTCCCTTGGTATATTTTTTGGCTTCGTTTAAAATTTATACAAGTGCTCAATATCTAAAATCTAAGATTAGGATTAGGTGTAAAGTCACTTTATCACTGTTATTTTGTCCTTCCCGCCACAACATGTCAGACATAAAAAATGAATCGCAGACCTTTCATCCTACTTTTCTTACACGCCCCGCTTTGCTGCAGTACTTGTCTACTTTCTGAATGAAGACTCATGCTATAGCAGTTAAATCAGTTAAATGAAAATAATATTCCTTTCTCTTTAGCCTATTTTTACCCCAAAGGGTATTTTTTCATTGTACACTTCCTGGCAAAGAAGAAGATGAATATTCACCCATAATGGGCATGGTTGGATTTATGGTGATGCCAATTAAATATTTTATAAATGAATGACTATATGAGTCAGCAGATGAATGAAGATGGCCATAACCCAGGATATGACAAATGACTAGAAAACTGGTGTTAGAATCAATGCCCAGTTCTGGGAAGGCTGAGTGTCAGCCACGGCCTTTGTCCGGTCTTCCAGGAGTAATCCATGATAACTATTGTCTAGAAGACTGTACCAAAGTAAATCTGCAAAAAGTTATGGATGTTTTTGGCTGTTAGCACTATTCCTCAAAGTGCCTGAAGGCCTGATAAGATTTTGTGCAACTTTGCACTCCTTACACACTACCACGCCGCAAACACAAAATCCATGGCAAGCTGCTGTTCAGTTTAGCTGAGCTATTCACCTACAAAACTGGAACTGTCCAGAAAATGAGCATATCCTTTGAGTGGCTCTCTGAAACTAAAAGTTGACTCCACTGTGATGCTTTTAGCCTTTTTTTCTATGCTTGCTCTATCTCAGGGATTTTAAATTATAGTCCACAGACCCCTACTCAGACCATGGCTTTGAAACCATGGCTATGAACTTCCAGAAATAATGTGTTTCTTTTCTTTTTTTCATTTTTCTGGAAAGAGCTTCCAGAGGATTCTTGAAAGATTAAGAACTCCTGCTCAAAGCAGACACTCATAAACTGGGAAGAGAGGAGAAGCACTGTTATAATCAGCCAACAGAGAAGTTCCCACTGATGCCTGACTTGCAAGGGCCTTGCTCAGCTATTTTGCATCAAGAGAACAGACAACCCTGGCCTAGCACGTTACACATCAGCAGTGGGGTGGCTTTTGGTGTGGAGGCCTCAGTCCACTCTACGCTTAACTGGACTTTATTAATTAGAAGTTTTAGCCGTAGAGAAAAGACCTTGTAGGAGCAGTATATCAAATGGTTGTATCTTGGATCTTCTGTGCCGCACCTATACAGAGATGGTAATTGAAATTAAGAGCATCATCTTTTGATACAGAGAGGAAAGGGGGAGCCTGACCACAAGGTAACTGCCCTGTTATACTGTGGAAATAGCAGCACATGAGAACATTCATCTCTATGAATCAATCTCCAAGTTTATCTAGGTTATTGAACCAAAAAACCATGGGAAAAAGATAGCAATTATATTCATTCCTTTCTTCCAAATATTTATCGAGGTCACAAACAAGAGTTATTTATCTCCCTGAGAAGTTTTATGCGTCTGCCTTCACCCATGTTCTTTTGATTAAAGAGGCAGAAAATAAGAACAAATTATGTTTTCAGTCAGCAAAATTAAGTTCAATTGCACTTTAACTCCTAAAATTTAATTAATATGAAGAGCAACATGCTTTATTCTACATTATCTAATAAAAGAGAGAGTGAATTATAGCAGTATATTGTTTATTCTAGGAATGTAAGGACAGTTCAAAGACAGAAATTATAGCAGTGTAATTCATGTTAATGGATGAAAGGACCAAAATCACATGATTTTCTCTTATATATGCAGAAAATAAAGTTTAAATCAATTTCAAACTTTTGAAAAAGCTGTTTAGAAAACAAGGAATAGAGAAGTCCCATAACCTGATAAGGTAATCCACTAAAACTCAGCAGCAAATTTAGTATTTATTGACGAAATATTAGAAGTATTTCCTTTAAGGCTAAGAACAAAACTAGGGTGCCTTTTCTCACCCTTACTTTCCATGTGATATTGGAAGACTTGGCCACTAACATAAATCAAGAGAAAGAAAGAAATATAAAGATAGGAAGGAAAAGAGAGTCAAGAGGCTCAACTGTCATTATTTCAGGTGATATAAATAGTCACAGAAAACTTGAAAGAGATTCAATAGAAAAACTATTTAGAACTGTTGGTATGTTAATCTAGGAATTAACCTAACAAATATCCACAAAATCTCTTGGAGAAATCTTTAAAATTCTACTAAAGTAGTATTTTTCTAACTTTAATTACATACAAATCACCTGGTGATCTTGTTTAAAAAACAGATTTTGATTTGGTAGTTTTTGGGCGGAGCCTAAGAGTAAGCATGTCAGAACCTCCCAGGTGAGGCTCATGGAGCTGATCCATGGACCACACTTCGAGTATCACAGTACTTAAGCAGTTAAAGAATAAATGGAAATATAGGGCATGCTCAGGTGGAGAAACCTAACCATGATAAAGGTTCTAATTCTCTCCAAACTAATCTATGATTTTAATATAATTCCCACCAAGAGCCCAGTAAAATTTGGGGGCTAGGGAGTATTTGCTCAATTTACATGAAAAAAAATTTTTTTTCTCAAGAAAAAAACAAGAACAAAGTTGGGGAGGGAATTCCCCTACCATATATTAAGACATATTACAAAACCAAGGTAATTAAAAAACACAATTTGGTAGTGGCACAGGAACAGACAATAGGACAATAGAATATAGAGTCCAGAAACAGACCATAAGATTTTGATCCATGAAAGAAGTGGCATCAAAACTTAGTAGAGGGCTTCCCTGGTGGCGCAGTGGTTGAGAGTCCACCTGCTGATGCAGGGGACACAGGTTCGTGCCCCGGTCCAGGAAGATCCCACATGCCGCGGAGCGGCTGGGCCCATGAGCCATGGCCACTGAGCCTGCACGTCCGGAGCCTGTGCTCCACTACAGGAGAGGCCACAACAGTGAGAGGCCCGAGTACCGCAAGAAACAAAACAAAACAAAACAAAACAAAACAAAACTTAGTTGGGAAAAGATAAACTGTTTTGGTAAATGGTGTGGAGAAAAATGGCTCACCATATGACAGGATAAAAGCTATAAGTCTAATACACACACACACGCACACACACACCCACCCACCAAAAGACCTGCAATGCACTATGTATGTTTCTGGATGGGATTGATCTTGGGCTTCTGATTCTGAGACAGAGCAGATGGGAGACAAACCCTTTCCATCAGGATGGCTCACCACATGAGTAAATGGGATCTACCACTGACCTTCAATTACTTTCTCTTTGTCTTGTAATTCATGGAAATTCCTCTGAGAATTTCTCACAATGAACCAGTCCTTGGACATAATCTCAGTATACTGCATTGTGAGTTTTCAAGATTTTTCTGTCGTTTTAAGTATTTTATTGCAAAATTGCCAAGAGCCACGTAACAGCTACTAACCAGATGCAGGTTCAACTACACTCAACTTTTTGATTATTGACTCCAAAATTTTAGCAGTTTTTTCCAACTTTGTGCTGTCCACAAATGTGATTTTTATATCTTCTTTGTTTTCATTTAAGTTCATAATAAAAATATTTGAACAGGTCAGGGTCATGGACAAAGGTCTCAGACAAATAATTAAGAGATTTTCCACAAAACTGATATGGATCCGTTAATTAATCAACAGTGTTTGGGTAAGGCCCTTCCTGATTCCCTCTCTCTGTGTATCTACTCTCTCTGTAGCTGAGGCTATAGAGATTTCCATCTATGGGCTTGGCCTGCCCATAGGTCTTGGAACAATCCCAGGAATTTGAAGGTCTCCAGAATTAAACTCTAGAACTTAAGAGTTGGGTCATGTTTCCTCCTAGTGTAGTATTGGCTCTCATCCAAGGTGTAACAGCTAGGCTTCTGCCATGTGGCCTATTCTTAAATTACTGTATTGATGAGCTGCTTTATAACCCCTGTTATCCTATGATTAGAGCACTTCCATTTAAAAAAAATAGTTAAACTTGGGTTCTTTTTATTTTTTTGGAGAGTTTTGTTTGTTTGTTTTTATTTAATTTATTTTGGCTGCACTGGGTCTTCATTGTGGGATCTTTGTTGCGGCACACGGGATCTTTAGTTGCAGCTTACATGTGAGACCTAGTTCCCTGACCAGGGATTGAACCCGGGCCCCCTGCACTGGGAGTGCGGAGTCTTACCCACTGGACCGCCGGGAAAGTTCCTAAAACTTGGGTTCTTTTCATCTGCTTCCCCTAAGTCCCCATACAAGAACTTTTTTCCTCCCAAAATCCAACACAAAAATTGGAAGCCTGTAACCTGTCAGTTTTTCTATGGTGCCAACTCTTGCCTACCTAGGTTTCCAACTACCATTTGCACCCTATTCCTAGTACACTCTCCATCTTTTAGTATGCCCCACCATTTGTATTAGACACTTGTCAGCCTCCTCCCTCCTGATTGCCTGCCTGTACCATTATCTATTTGCTGTCATGGTACCCTTAAAATGCCATGACCTGCCAATCAATCAGTCTTGTCTTCCTTTAGCATTTTGAATTTCTTCAACATCTGCATCTTTCTCCAATATTTTCCCATTTTCTTGACCAAAATATTATAAGCAGTTTTATCTGAGGTTTACTAAACTCAAATATTTTCATGACTTTCTCTGATATATAATTTACTATCTAGTAATTTTATTAAAAATGAAATAATTTTAGCTTGGCACGCTTGGTCAAAGTAGATCCTACTGTTTATACCATTAGTTTCTCTAAATGCTTGCATATGAAATATTGTTCCATTCTCTGGAATGACTTTTATCTGGATATGGAGATTTGAATGTCCATCTCCCACAGAATTCTAGACAACAAAGCCACCAATTTATAGTCACCAATGTATAAACAATAAGGAAAATTTACTATCTGATATAACAAGAAATCCTGGGGTAGATTGACCCCCAGGTTCATTGAGTTAGCAGCTCAATGATATTATCAAAGACCCAGAGTCTCTCCATATCTCTGGTCTGCCGTTATCACTATGTGGCCTTGCCCTTGGCTGGCTCCCTTCATGGATGCAAGGGAGTTCCCACAGCTCTGAGTATCATGCCCAGCCAAAAAGAAGGACTGATTTTCCTGGAAGTGTTCTTTTAGGAGCAAGGAAACCTTTCCCAGAAGCTCGCTTTCACTGGCCTCTTGTTACATTTTATTGCACAGAACTGGGCACCTGCCCTTTCCAAAGCCATCACTGGCAAGCTCAGACTGATCAGAATCTAACCCTGAGACACACAGGGAAGGGATGGGCAACCCCTTCAAACTGGCTCTTTACCAAATAGGAGAACGTGGGCAGAGGCTCTTGGCTAGGCAACCACACTGTCTGCTCCAAACAGAAGGAATTACTCCCTAATTTGGAGGGCGGGGATATCTGAAGACAGTTACTGAAGAAAACCCATTACAATAGCATGGATTTTTATCTGTTCAAAATAGTTTAAAGCAGGATTGTGTCCAAAACAAAGGGGTAGATTAAGTTATCTCTAAAATTCCCTGCCAACTGTTTAATGCTATGATTCTGTTCTCATTGTTTCCACTGGGGAAACTGCTTGCAGTTTGGAATTGTGCACATCAGCAATGTCTGTGCTGCCAGCAAAAGTGCACAGTTGCTGATCTGTGAGCATTTCCCCTAATAGCACATTTGTGGAAAACTGAGTCACAGGGATTCTAGGTACTGCGAATCCATTGAACAATTTTCTGAATGCCTTACATCTTAGACACTGGCAGCTTCCCTGTAAACAAACTATAATGAAACAATTGACATATAATGTGGGGTTGGGCAAAGCAAAGCAGGTTGGGCTAACTGGTGTTTGGCTGGCAGTGTTCCTTTTTATTTATTTTAGGCTGAAAGCAGGAAATTGTGTTATATAAGGCAACAAATTAAATGTGGATGTTACTGCTGCAATGGAAGAAAACTTGCAGAAAAGTTGACCTGACTCATTTAATCATGTGCAGAGCCATTACTGTGCTACACGGTAAGCTATTCAAATGAAATATAATCCATGTAACTTCCACCTGAGCAACCAAAGTCCTCCTAGAGAAAACTATAGGAGGGGGGAGAAAAACTGGGTAGAGAAGAAAGTTATTTTTGTGGCAGTCAAGGCATGATTATTTGTAGGTCCATAAATTATCAGCCAAGGTTCTCATTTCTCTGGGAGTAAGAATAGAGAGGAGTAGCTGAATGCAAGGGATACTCAGGGCTAGAGTCATGGGACTCAGCAGCTGATTGGATTTGGGAAGCAAGAAAGAAATAATTGAAGATATTACTGAGCAATTACTGCATTATGGACAACATGCTAAGTGCTTAATATAATTATTGGGTCTCTTATTTCTCCCAGTAGTTCTATTAAGTAAGTACTATTGTTATTTCCATTTTATAACTAAAGAAACTGAGGCTTCATGGAGTGAATTTAGTAAATGGCAGAGATGAGATAAAAATCCACATCCCAATTTTTAATTCATCGCTACCCTCTGCCTTTCTGGGTGGGAAGGAGGAAAGTGAGGAATTTCCATTTAGGCATACTGAGTTTTAAGTGTTGGCAGGACTTTTTTTTTTTTTTTTTTTTTTTTTTTTTGCATTACGCGGGACTCTCACTTTTGTGGCCTGTCCCGTTGCGGAGCACAGGCTCCAGACGCGCAGGCTCAGCGGCCATGGCTCACGGGCCCAGCCGCTCCACAGCATGTGGGATCTTCCTGGACCGGGGCACGAACCCGTGTCCCCTGCATCGGCAGGTGGACTCTCAACCACTGCGCCACCAGGGAAGCCCTGTTGGCAGGACTTTTGATTGAAGATGTCCAGCAGGCTATAGGAAATGTGAAACTAAGCTCAGGAAAAGATTTAGGATGGAGGATAGATTTGGCAGTCATTTGCTGAGAGGTACAAGTTAAAGCCATGAGCTTGCCCTTGGAGACTCTGAGGTCTACTAACTCACTTTTGCTGTGCGCATATCCTTATGCACCTCAAACATCAGGAATTGGAAGAAAGATTGATTGACCCATAGGCTCGTCATACTGGTCTGACTGGCCCACTGGCTGCCTGTATGACTTTGGGCAACTCACTTCACCACTTTGAATCTCTGTTAAATGAAGTCTCTTCCAGCTCTGAAGTTCTAGACAAATGCAGGCCTGGACTAAGGCAGTTGCAGTGAGAGAGGAAAAGAAGATGAATGCGAGAGTTACTGCAGAGACAATTGACCTGATGCCAAAACATGCGAGAGAAGGAGAGATGGAAGATGAGGAAAACTTTCCTAGCCTAGAGTTTAGTGGAATTGGCACCATTAACCAAGATAGAGAAGGAGGTGGTGCCAAAGAGTTTTGGAGAGATGATAATGGGCTTTGTTTTGGATATGAAGAATTTGAAGTGTTGTCCACATGCTGTTTCTTTGGGTGTTGGTACGTAAATTGCTGGACTAGAAATATTTATTTCTATAGACATGGAGCATAGATCTGGAGTTAAGAGGGCAGAGCCCGATGATCCCCTGCATAACCTTTGAGATCTCTTCTGTCTCTCTGCCTCCCTGACCACAGTCTCCATAGCAACGTGACTCACTGTCCTTGTTGGATTACCTCTCTCTGGATCAGCTGGTTTTCGCGCTGCCTGACCAAGGGCAGAGCACCCTCCGTGTTTCCTGAATGAGTGGCAATGTTGCTCTGGGTAGTTCGGATATTTTCTCATACCGTAGTTCATTGCTTCTCCCTTTTCTCTTTATACTCCTTTCTAATAAGCCCCACTTTTAACTTTTTACATCTTGATCTTCTTTCCTTTAATTTTTCTCCCCCTAGGCGCTTGCTCCTTTAGTGAGCAGCTCTTCACTGTTTCATTCATCTTTTTTCCCCCATTGCCTCGAGTTTCATTCATACCCTTTAGGCCCCATGAAAAGCTTCCTGCATCCTTAATTTCCAACCAACAATAATTCTACCCTTCAATCTCTGGCATCCTTATCCTTATCTTTCATCCTTATCATCATAATTAATAGCTAATTTGTCCCAGGTCTCGAATTAACTGCTCGGTATGCGTTAGCTCATTTAATTGTTACAATAATCCTGTGTGGCAGGTACTCTCAGTTCTATTATACAGGAAAGGAGCTGAGTTTTGGAGTGATTTCATCACTTGCCTGAGTCCCACGGTGAATGGGGGAGCAAGGAATCGAACCCAGATTGATGCAAAAGCCCAAGCTCTACCCACCACGTGTCACTGCTTTCTCTAACCAAACTAATGGTTTATGCTTCTTACCTTTGACCAATTTAATTCCACTTTTCTGAAGTGTTTTCAACATTTCATTAATGAATACAACAATTATTTAAGCAACTAATCCTTAGATATAGATCTATAAAAAGTCCTTTTAGTTGCCCATTATCATTCCCAAACCAACCAGACCCACACATCATATTCTCCCAAACATATGTATACACAAGGCATTCACCTTTGTTTTTTTATCATTTCCTTTCCTGCTCATCTCAGTGTAATGAGGTTAACAAGAAAGATTTTACATATTAGGGGAGGGAAGTGTTACAAAAAGAATATGAGGCGCAGACCCAATTTTGGTAAAAACAACAACAACACGTATGAGATACAAGAGATACACAGAGTAACTAAATAAAGGTAAACAATAGTGAATGATTAAGTGTTCCAAAGAAAAATAAAAGCAGTAAACACTGCAGATATCCGTGGAAGAGGAAGACTTTAAGGATGAGTGGGATTTAGTGGCTGGAGGACAGAAACCAGAGTGAAGACAGAAACCAGCGTCTTCATCACTGACCACTATTTACCAAGCACCCCATGGGTTAGATATTAAATTAAAGTTATTGGGATAAAAAAAAGTTATTGGGATAAAGAGATGTACAAGCTGCTGTCTTTCTCCAAATACTTGGTTTATGGGAAAAGCCTAATTTACAGATAGTGAAATAAATAGCAATACAAAGACGCGCAAAATATACAGAGCAAGAGTTTCAGTAATTCTGAAAATGAAATTTACCCCAACAAGAGGAATAAGCCCAGGAATAAGCCCAGGGACAGAAAGTAAGCCATTAGGCATGGAGCAAAGGGCACACTCATTGTAACAAAGACTTCTATAAGCCAGGCACTGAATACAGTTGATACCAAGAGCTCAAAGCCAACAGGAGGAACCAGGAGTGTGATTTGTGAGAGCAGGATATGAGGGGAGGGGTACCTTTCCCAGTCACAGGCAACAGAGAAGGCTTCCCAGGGTGGGGGAGGGCAGAAAAGTAGGAATAGGAGTCACCTGGGCCAGAATGGGCAGGCAGGGAGGGTAGGACCCTTCTGAGCAAAAACACAGGTTAGAAGATGCTCTCATGTAGGGAGAAAGAACAGAACCTACTGGTCCTTTAGTGTCGCTGTGAGAGTGTGTGAGATGACACGGAAGACACAGGCAGAGGCTGGATGGGAAGGGTCCTGATGGCTTCGTGTTGGGAGCCTCAGCTTAATGTTGAGCCACTGAAGTGCAATATGTTAAGCATTCTTTAGGTTGAGAGGGCTGTAGGAATTGGATTCAGGTTGGGCCTGGGTTACAGTGAGCTTCATATGCCAAACCTAGTCTTTCCTCCACGTGACTTCTATGCTTACTCTTCTTGTAGTTCAGAGAACAAACTGGGCACTAGACATTCCAGGCAAACAGCCCAATTCAAAGTAGAGCTGCTGAAAATTTATCAGCACTGAAGAGCAAAGGATGCTTTTAATGGATGACTCAGTATTTCAAAGGGCTGTGGATGAAAGGTGACAGTTCTCTGAAGTCCAGTTTCAAAACCCAGAGCATCTCCCCCTCTAAGTTTCCCACTTATAACTAAGGTCCTCTTTTCTTCTTGTTCTATCATTAACTTTTTTGTTCCCCTTGAGTCTTTTTCTTTTCCCCACGTATTAGGACCACTTGGTCCTAATGTGGACCAAGCGGAATGCCATTATCATCCGTTGAGTGCCTGCCGTGTCCCAGGCATTGTTTTAGGCACTAAAGCATGGTCTCATTTAATCCTCATAACAACAGTAAAAGGTGAGTGCCAGTTTACAGATGGAGAATCCAAGGCACAGACAAAATCAATATCTAATTCACACAACTAGTAATGGACAGTAGTAGGAGTCACATATGCTTTTCAAGTACAAATTCATACACACTCTTCTCCATTTCAAACGCTCGGTTTGAAATGATTTCTTAATGCTGTTAGGATTTTAAAACCAAAAATCTTTGGCATGATTTACAAAGACTAGCACAGAGATTCCTCTCTCTCTTTCACCCTACAGACAAACCCAAACAGCTGACATTCAGGGCCCAAGGTCCTGACCACTTAAGTACACTATCTCCGGGCTTCCAACAGCTAATTTAAGTTCCTTTATATACTGCAAGTTATAAATCATACTCTGGCAGTTTCTGATATAAGTTAACAGTTTTTCTCACCAAGCAGATGATTAACAAAGAGCCTTTCAAAGTACGGTTAGGTCTGGGCTGGGTTCCTCACCTCTTGGTTTGTTCGAGTTCTTCAGTATGTCCCACCCTCCTCAGAGGCTACCCTGGTCTATGCAGAATGCTGCTTCCCTGAATAGGGGCCCTCACTCTCCATTGGCAGAAAGTCTATGGTCTTTCCTTCTGCTGAACTTGGCTTTATCACTAAGTGGCTCTGAGATTTCATGTTGTTAACTGTCCTTTCTCTTTCCTCAGTTTCCTTCTCTGTGCACAGCCAGATCGTCATCTCCAAAGTGTTGCCCACTTCAAAAAGTTTAGAATTCTGTGCAAGGGCTTTACCCAGTTGTAGGAAAGAGAATTTGCAAGTTCATTAACTAGGACCCCGTTTGTGTTATTGTCCAGTATAATTATTTTAAACTTTCTATCTTTATGACGTTTATTGTTACTTCTTGTAAATGATAACTGTGGTGAAGGTCACAAGTTATTTAGTGCCTTTAAATCTCATCCAAAGGTACTTTCCAGCTGAAAAATTCCATAATTCTAAGTCTATATCAATTTCATGTCAGGCAGGATCAGAGACTTGGTCAATATTATTTTTTCCACAGTGAAACTGTATAAGGCAGGAGATCTTACTTAAGCCAACAAATGTGCATCCTTCACAATGGAAGAATAAATAAAAGTATAATTTGTGAATCTATTAAGGGTTCTTTCCTGCTAAAAATATTAACCTCTTCTATTCTTTAGCAAGAACTTAATACATATACATAATTTTAGGTTAAAATGTTTGGGAATTTTGGTGCCCTACAGTGATTTTCTACAAATTTATTTCCCATCTCCAAACTTGATCTCCCTCCAAATGTTCTTGATCTTATATTTTCATGTATTCATTATCATTGAGATCTTAATCTTTTCTTGCTGTCCTCAACCTCACCAATATTTCCATATTTCCTAAATCCCTTTTTTTTACAAAGAAATATCCATCAGATATTTCAATATTTGAAAGAAGTTGACACCAATAAAGAATTTGCTCTCTGTCTACTTGGATATAAGGAGCTACCCAAATTAAGACCTTACATCTTTTCATCTACTTATTTGTAATAAAAACTAAATTGTAATTAAATTGTGGTAACTGCAACATGCTAGTTCTAAGTAGCCATTGTTAAGTTGTTTCTAAATATCAACAGTAAAAACTACAGTCCAAGTAAATTTTGGAATGCCCAATTAATCTAAAGGAGAATGAATTTTAAAAAAAAATAGAGGGCACAATGCTGCACATTTCCGTCTCCAGCTTGAGCAGGGAACCGCTCACAAGGTACCTTTTCCAACTTTGCTATTAACACCAGGTTAATGTAAAACTACCTGATGTGGGTGAAACACTCAGCCTCTGCAAATGATCTCATTCTGTAACGACAGGTGTTGTGAAAATTGTGTTTTTCTTCTACAGCTCACTGAAATGGAGATGGAATGGAATGGAGTAAAGGGATCTGCTTTCTAATGAGGCAAAATGTGATTCCTTTGAACTGGGGCATGGACAGAAAATCCAATAAGTACCCCATTTTTTACATCCTTACGAAGTCTTTGAGCACCTGAGCAGAGCAAAAGTACACCCATACTCAAAATTTCCCAAATAGGATATGAAATTCATGAGGAAATTATTTTCAATATTCATGGAATGGCCATATTGCTTATACTGTACAGTGTAAAGGGGGGGAAATGACTAACCTCAGAAGCACATTTCCATTTTTTTCATCAGCTTAGTTTTTTTGATACAAACATAGGAAACCACTGTGACCGTCATAGAGAACATTTTGCAATCTTCACTACTGCATAGGATTCATGTGACAGCAAGAGCAGAACTATCAAAGCAAACACACAGACCAGCAACAAGTGAAAACGACCACAGTAAACCTTTATAACATATTAATCCTTGTAAAATATATATTCTAAAGAACTGTGATATACTCTGTAACTATACTATATTCCAGTTTCTACCATTTAAGTCTTTTTATGACTTGCCGTTTATAAAAATAACCTAGTAAAGAAGTGGCAGAAGAAAGTGAAATTTTACACAGTGTATTACGTGAAACACAAACTTATGAAACCAGCCAAATTTTCTGAATTCTTAATTTACATAGAATTCTTTTTATTTTTTCTTTTTATTCCTCCTGTATTTTATAATGATAGCATTTTTAGGTTAGTGGTTCTCAGACTTAACTTTCTCAGGAGAGTAAAACAATTGAGAGCTAACACAGACTTGCCAAACTGTTCATTTTGCCAACAACAACAATCACATAAAGCTACCTTTCCATCCTTTCAAAAAGGAAAGGAAATTTCAACACCAAAAACATAGGAAATTCATAATTTCAGAACAAAAGAGAGCTCTTCCCAAGAAACACTATTTGTTAGCCAGAGATTATTTTAAAAGGATATATTTCTAGTTATATGAAAATACAGAAACATTTACAACATTAAAATTTATTTTATAATACAATGTATGTTATGTTTCCTTGGTATAAGTTTTCTTTTAATTTGGTAGCACTATATGTATTTGATACATTTGTATTTGATTTCACCCACGAGGAAGGGCTATAACATGCAACTTGTTTTGGTGTTTCATTTTTATTACTACCACTATCAAAAATTCCATTTCAGGGCTTCCCTGGTGGCACAGTGGTTAAGAATCCACCTGCCAATGCAAGGGACACGGGTTCGAGCCCTGGCCTGGGAAGATCCCACATGCCACGGAGCAACTAGGCCCGTGAGCCACAACTACTGAAACCTGCGCACCTAGAGCCCCTGCTCCGCAACAAGAGAAGCCACGACAATGAGCCAAGAATATTTTCAAGGAAGTGATATCAATGGATATGGACTCTAAGATGGATGAGGAAGAAAACGGAGATGAGAGGATGATTACAAATAATTCTTTCTAAGTGGTAGATTCAACTCATAAGGTAAAATAAGTAGCTACAAAGCAAGTCAGCTGATTACCAGGAAGGAGGAAGTAGCTGGAGATTTCAGAAAGGAAGCAGTTACTTGTGATGTGAATAAAGGTTCAGGGGCTGCCAAGAGGGTGTGTAGCTGGAGTGGAGGTGGGTGATGGGGTTAAGGAGCTGGGTGTAGAGAAGGTTACCTGTGAGAGCTGAGTCTCAGGATGACGGCAGGCGTGGGCGGAGAGGAAGTGTGTAGGTCAGGGGCTCAAGTAAATTCCTTGAATGAGTCAAGGAAATGACAGGTCCAAGGCGGGAGAAAGGGGCAAGAGAGGGTATTTTCAGGAGAGGGGAAAGAGAAATGCTTTGCAGTCACCATGGGGAGCCAGGAGGATGCTTTTTCTACTTCTCAGTCTTAAGGTACAAGGGGGCATGAGAAAGGTAAAAAGCAATAAGTGAAGCAAAAATCAACAAATGAAATGAAAAGCTGGAAGAGGGGAAGAAACGTTCTCAGGAGACTTCTGGGTTTCTGTTAAGGCAAATGCGGGAAGGGAATATTTGGAGAAAATGTTGCATTAGCTGCTCACAGAGCAAGGGGCAGGAGGGCAGCTGCAGAGTCCCAGAAGTGCTGGGAGTGGGGAGAACTTGGAGTCCAAATGGAGAGCAGAGCCCAAGGGACAGACTCAGACATCATGAAATTCTAAGGGATACACACGTGTTGGACTGGGCCTGGAAGTCAAGAGAAGCAGTTCTGGGGCATCCTCAGAGAAGAAGAGGGTAAGCACATGTCCAGATCACTAAACGAGATAACTGTGAAAACATTTTGTTTACAAAACTGCATTTTAAAGATCTGGGAATTATTAGATATATATAGTCAGGTGACAAAAGACATTATACAAATCAAGTTAATATGTTTGATCCTCATTGTCTAGAAGTTACTCATTTATGATGATATCTACACACCCACAATAGTATGTTATGATATCCACTGGCTTAGAGACAACGATTCTATTGTTTGTCATAAAAGATAAATATATGAACACACATGCACATACACAAACACAATTTTGCTAAAAACGGTAAGATTAGCAGCTATAAAATGAAATTACAGATGGTGTTTTAAGGTCTTGGTTGGCTCAATCCATCTTCTCACTGGTTCCTGCCTTTTTCTCCTTTGTTCCAATTCCATTTTTCATCATGTTTTGACAGGTGAGGTTGTTCATGCAAAGAGATCCAACAAAAATATAGGAATGCCACCTTTGCCTCCTTATCTAGGATAGAGCTACCTTCCCTTTCCTCCTTGCAACAAAGCAGGCAAAACATACTCTCCCACTGCCCCTCGAGGGGGCAGATGGAGGAATGACGGTGGCACCATTGTTTTGCTTGCAGGGAGGGAATTTGAAGGCAGTCAGGAGGTCACCTGCCCTCTCTGCTCAGGATCAGCCCTCCACCCAAACCCCCGTGCAGTTGAACCTTAGAATACTTCAGACTTAGCCAGCACAAACATGTCACAGCAAGAGAGATAGTGATTGTATTTGCACCTGCTATTGGTTTAAGCACAGGCTTTGTTTGATTCTTAAAAAAAAAAAAGCTTTATTATTACATTATAGCCAAAAGAATTTAGCCTTTAACCTGCAATTTGCCTACTCTCAGTAATATAAACCTTTTTTCTGGACAAGAAGGGAAGCCTGATGGAATTTTCTTCTTTCCCCTGGGGATGAGGAAATTAACTCACAACTCCATTGGACTCTGTTTTATGCCAACTAAAACATTAGAAAGGGGTCTTTGGTAACATGGGAGAAAGGAAGAGAATCTCCCGAGAATAATGCAGAAAAATGCATGGTTAGGAGTGATTAAAGATGTTCATCTTGGAGATGCTCCACCCTGAGGCTGAACCAGGTAAACCATTTTCTCTTATGACCCTTCAGTGGGCAAAATGGAAGAAACTTGAACCCTCCCTCCACTGCCCATGTCTACTGAGGGCTTGAGAGCTAGGTCTCCAGAGGGACCACTGAGAAGGAGAGGGCCAACTGAGAACAAAGGAAGGTAGAATAGAGACAAAGGCCCCTGTCGCCCACCAAAAAGGCGGGTTCTTATGGAATGATGGACTAATTTCCATCAATGGAAAAAAGACCAAGAATGGCTTTGCATCATCTTCTGAACCCTATGTACATGTCTGCCTGGTCATCAAATAGCAGGGATTTTTTTCCCTAAGCTATGATCTCTGTGTTAGCTTTCTATGCTGTGTATCAAATTAACACAAACTTAGTGACTTAAAACAACACACATTTATTATCTTATAGTTCTTGTGGGTCAGGAGTCTGGACATAGCTGAGCTGGGTCCTCTGCGCAGGGTCTCATGAGGCTGCATCAAGTTATTGGTCAAGGCTGAGTTCTCAACAGAGGCTTGACTGGGGACAGATCTGCTTCCAAATTCCCTCAGACTGTTGAATTTATTTCCTTGCCACTGTAGGATGCATGGCAACTTGCTTCTTCAAAGTCAGCAACAGAGAGGGAAAGAGACTTCAGTGTGAGTCTACTGGGAAGATGAACTTACATAACCTAACACAGTCATGGGAGTGACACTCCATCCTCTTTGCCGTAGTCCATTGGTTAGAAGAAAGTCACAGGTCTTACCTACACTCAAGGGGAAGGGATTATATGAGGGTGTGAACATCAGAAGCAGAGATCATGGGGCCACCATAAAGCTTCTCTGCTTCAGTCCATATCTCTGTAGCCCTAGAAATTTAAGGGTATGGCTAAGGAGTTATAGAAGCAAACATTTGTAGGAGAACAATAAAATGAGGGAGGGTATTTTATATTTACGCACATACTCACACACCCTAACCTAAAAATAAAGTTCGGAATTTTTCTTAATGGTTGATGGCATGAAATTTTGCAGTTATATAGCCATGGATTTGAATCCCTGATCTATGGTGTAGTAGTTAACTTTAGTAACCCTCAATTCTCATCTTTAAAATGAGAAGAATGGGGTTATTATTACCCACCTTTGTGAGAATTAAATTCAGTAAAGAAAACACTTAGCATAATGGAAGTGCTCAATAAGTGGTCACTGTCACATCCAGGCAAGAGCCTTGGGTACCTCATCCAAGGATTTTTACAATGTGCTCTAAATACAGAGAACTTAATCCCCAAAGCGGGGGTGGGGGTGGGGGGGGCGCCCTTCTGAGGTCTGAGAGGGTTTGGTACCGGTTTGCCTCCATGCTTCCCACAGAGCTGTGGGTATCCTCTAACCTCCTGGCTGGCTTGGCCAGGGGTCTTTAGTCCACCTTCTCCCACATCTTCATCAATGGAACCAGTAAGCCTTTGCAATGCTGGATTCAAGGTCCCTGCAGAACTCCAAACTTCTCACCTGGAATGCCTCAGGGAGGGCTCCCCTCACTCCAGGTGCCTCCACTCACCCTGTTCATAATTGACCACAAACTTCCTATCTGCTTGTCCTGCTTAGTCCTTGGAACCTGGTTCCTGAGATGGATCCACTCAATTATTCACTTACTGAACACATTCAATACTCAACACCTACCATGCGCCAGGCACCGGGCTAGTTTTGGAGAGAGAACAGCGATGAATACAGAACCCTCCCCTCCAGCAGCTCATTGGCCAATGTGGAAGCAGACATAAGCCAACAAAGTAAAACTGACCCTTGACTTTGGACAGGAGCACACCTGACACCTGCACGAATCCCTCAGTCTGTGAACACAAATGTTAAGAAAGTGCTTTCTCCCACTTCTCTGTTCCATCAAGACTCATAGTTCCTGCACAGAGTCTCACACCGCTTTTGAGTTTCCAGCTTTTGCTACAGTTTAGTGTGTCACATAATAAGCAATTTTTGTGCTAGCATGAGTCCTTACTAAAACAGTTCCACAAACAATGTTTTCCTTTTTTTTTTACAGAGTGTAAAAAAAGTCCACAGAGTGGACTAATACCTTCATCAGTGTTGGGCACGGCCCAGCTGAATGTTCCACTTTACATTTATCCCAAACGTCTGACGATTTTCTGGCTAAGAACCATCACTTTCTCAGAGCTCATTACTTTTCCTTTATTCTTATTACTGGCACCAGCTGAAATCCTTTTTAAAACTTTGTTTTCACAAAGGAATGACATGTTTACTATGTCGGATGAGGTGTCCGTGCTCTGTTGTCACTGGTACTCTCCCTGGAGACACATGGCCTCCTGCACACCAGGCTCCTCACAGCCCAAGAGGTGCACATCTGTGCCTTGTCAGTCATTTGAATCTTAATACTACTACTACTAATAATAAAAGGTAAAATATATTGAGAGATTAAAGTGTGTTAAGAATTTATATGTATTACATTATTTAACCTTTACAACCACCTCTTGAGATCGGGACTAATACCAGCATTTAAGAGATCAGGAAACTGAGGTTTAGAGATTTTGTCTGTTCAAGATCATACTGCTGGTAAGCGTAGTGCAAGATTCAATCCCCAGTAGCCTAATGCAATCTTGTCACCCAAGTTTGAACAGGGGTGTGTGAGCCTGAGAACAAGGTTAACCTACTTAATACTTTGTCCAAGCTCAGCCCAGGCTCCAAACCCAAGGGGAAAAGGCAAGATTAGTAGCCACAAAGTCCAATGGTTAGCCAGTCACCTGTACTTTAGGGGTATCTTTCCTTTCACAGCCCAGCTCTGGATACAGGCAAATAAAAGATAGCAGTGGGTCTCTGTGCAGGGAGCTAATGTGAAAAAATCAAGAACAAAAGAGAAACAAAAGATGACCTAGTACGAAGGACTAGGGAACAGAGATAACTCTCAGATAACTCTTTGGACTGAGGAATAAATGTCTTTCTTTTAACAGACTCACAGACATAGAGAGCAGACTTGTGGTTGCCAATGAGGGGCCGGGGAGGGAAAGGGAAGGATTGGGAGTTTGGGGTTAGCAGATGTAAACTATTATATATAGAATGGATAAACAACAAGGTTCTACTGTATAGCATAGGAAACTATATTCAATATCCTGTGATAAACCATAATGGAAAAGAATATGAAAAAGAATGTACATATATGTATAACTGAATCACTTTGCTGTACAGAAGCAATTAACACAATATTGTAAATCCACTATACTTCAATAAAATAAAATTTTATAAATGCCTTTCTTTTGAGAAAAGCTTATAATTCTGACAGTGAGTCTGGGGTCCCTAACAGTGACAGGGACTGATGGCTGTGAAGGGCACTAATCAAAGACACAGCAGACTTGTGTTTACTCTGGGAAGGACTGCTGACCCTGCAGAGGCCTTTGAAGCCGCCCTTGCTCATGCAGATTATAATGCACTATGAAGTAACATCTTCAAAGCAAAAGGGGGAAATTGAAACATACACGTCTAAGCCAGTTATTTCACTAAGGCACTTCAAAGAAACACTTTCTTTGATCATTTTGACTTCTCATTAATAATAAATGTGAAGATATTACTCACAGAAATTACTCAGAAACCTCGGGCTGATGGAGGCTTCAATTTGACCCATCATCAGCACAGTGGGAAGGATAAAGTAGGGAATCACACATGGCTCCTAAAGCTTCCACTTGGAAGTGACTTATATCCCCTCCCACTCACATTTCATTGGCCAGAGAAGGTCACATGGCCTACCTAACTTCCAGGGGGACAGGGAAGCACAATCTGGCCATATGGTGATAAGGGCAGATGGGGTATTGACAACACCTGGTGAACAGCACTGATGACTAATACAAAGGCCAAGGGAAAAGTAGGAATTTTTAGGACGTCAAGTGAAGGAGTATGTTCAAGAGAATAAAGCACTTAGGAGCTCTGCTGTATTTCCACAGTAATTTCTCACATGGAGTAATCCCATAAAGACCGTCAACATGAACATCACAATTGTTTGAAGAAACAGGTGTCCTGATCTGATAACATCATCAAGGAAAAATAATACCAAAAAATTGTGGAATTTATATAACTGAGACGAGCAATTTTCTCATGTGTAAGTGGAGGAAGAAACTATTCATCTGCCATCTAGATCATTGGTGAGAATGCTAAGAAAACTTATTGTAGGACTCAGCAAAGGTAAACTACCAAAACTCAGATGGCACCATTAATCTTTTCTCCCTTGAACTTGCCTATCGTCTTGCTATTTCTGCAAGCAATTTCAAAGCATTTTACCATATAATCATATTTAGAGCTTCAAATAAACTGACAATGACAATGTATACTTATTCACTTTGTACTTCATTCAACAAGCATTTATTATGAGGGTCTATGACATGCAGTATACTTCCCTAGACACTAGGGATACAAAGACACAGTCCTTACCCTTAGAACTCTCATTAATATAATGGAGAAAGACCAAGGATTAGAAAATTGTAGACTAACGTGAATCCAGTTAAGATATATGCACTGCATATAATGGGAGAGCTGTTGGGCTAATATTTATTAAGACCATCACCTGCTTTGGAATGGAGCGGTGAACCTGTATGATTCACCCAATACACAGGGCATGTCTTAGAGTTCTGCAAGGTATGTATTGCACAACTCCAGGGTTCACCGTCCCCTTGCAGGCTTCTTACATTTGTATGGATGCCAGTTAAGTGTCTTGAACACAGGTGCCTCTATCTATTTCCTCCAAAGTCATCATTGGGATTAACAGCAGGACTGCCAGCATCTAATCAGCATTTAGTACTCTGCAGTATTTTCATTATATTCTAATATATTTCATTGTAATTTTTATTAATATTGACATAATGGTAATCTCTCACTAACTGAACCATTTTTTTCAATAATCATCAATTACATAGCTAGTCTAAGACTGTTTTAGCCATATTGGAAGTCCTAGATAAATATAAGCCACTATCCTTGACCTCAGAAAACTTTTAAACTAACTGGAGAAGAAAGACAAAAACACGTAAGTCAATTAGAGATTAATCATCTCTAACCTGTGTGACACAATCTAAAAACAATCTGAGCTGTGAAAACCAAGAGATCAACCTTAGATCGGATTTCATCCTGAGCTTGAAGGATGTAGAATATTTAGATAGACTAGAGGAAGGAGACTCATGAGAATGTATGACTCTATCAGTCTTTGTCTATTCTTTCCAGGGAAAAACACCTTAAAACTCATACCTTGGTAATGGACATTAGCAGCTGCCCCTGTGTTATAGCAAAGAGGGAGGCACAGCTGAGAAAGTGTAGTGAACTCTGCTCCTTATCCCCCCAACCTACTCCTTCCAACACCTCAGTTATCTTGTGCCATTCCCCAGGATTCCTCTTGGACAGAACAAGTCCTTCTACTATCACCTTGTAGTGCTTAAGAAGATAAGCTACTACACTGATTTTCAAAGTGCAGTACCCAATCAGCAACATGAGTATTATCATCTGGGAACTTGTTAAAAATGCAAATCTTTGGGGCCCACCCCAGAACCAGTGAAACTCTGCAGGCAGAGCCCAGCAATCTATGGTTTAACAAGTCCTACAGGTGATTCTAAGGTACACTAATGTTTGAGAACCACTGGGCTCGTCAGACATCCTGAGTTCAAATCCTAGCTCTTTTGGCCTCCATGGTTTAATCAGGTGGTTACTTTTGCTAAATCCCAAAAGAGTATAACAGTAGTTTCCAACCTCGTGGGGTCATTGTGAAGAATAAATGAGTTAAAGCATGTAAAGCCCTTAGTGTAATCCTTGAGTGAGCACTCAACAAAGTATTACTATTAGCACCTAGTGAGACTTCCCTTTACTTTTAAATAATTTTCATGCCATAACATAGTTGGAAAAATCTTAGAGCTGTGTTTCTTCGCTCCTTCTTATTACCTTCACCCCTATCACCTTTGATAGCACCACCTTCACCACTCTTTGGCCCACTAATATATATATGTATTAATTATATATTATATTTATACATTTTATATATATTAATAGCACAAAATGTTCCATTTTAACCACTTTAAGTGTACAGTTCAGTGACATTAAGTACAGTCACACTTTTGTGTCTCATCACCACCATTCATCTCCAGAATTTTTTTCAACCTTCCTAATTAAAACCCCAAACTCATTAAACAACAACTCCCTTTCTCCCCCCTCCCCCCAGACCCTGGCAACCACCATTCTACTTTCTGTCTCTATGCATTTCACTACTCTAAGTACTTCACATGAATGACATACAGTATTTGCCCTTTTGTGACTAGCTTATTTCACTTAACACAGTGTCCTCAAGATTCATCCATATTACAGCATGGGTAAGAATTTCCTTCCTTTTTAAGGCTGAATAATATTCCATTGTATGTATGTACCGTATTTTGTTATCCATTCACCAGGAAATGGAAATTTTAGGTTGTTTCCACATTTCGGCTATTGTGAATAGCGCTGCTATGAACATGAGTGTTCAAATATCTCTTGAGTTCCTGTTTACAGTTCTTGTGAGTATATTCCCAGAAGTGGAATTGCTGGTGGTCTACTAATCTTGACCATTCCTCAGCTTTATGAGAGAAGCCTTCCTCTCCTCTCTCCTCTGTCAAGCTGCTGTGTCTGTGTCTACCAGAGAGCAGACACCATCCTCCTTGTCTGTATCTAGGACAATGTTGTAGGACTGCCTTGCAGTCTTTAAAAATTTGAAACTGGGTAAGAGCAAGTCTTCCACTAAAACATATCTCCTCCTCTCCTAGACTCAATTTCATCACAGTGAAGGGCTTTTCTGCCCTATCTACAAAAACTTTACTTTCTTCCACCCCACTGGTGATATGGACCAGAGAGTAAAGAGGGATTATAGGGTGAATCATCTGCTATGACAACTTATTTTTCCTCTAGTTGTTTCCAACCAAACACACAGTATCATTTACTTTGACTGTGGTCATCATTTTGGCTTCAGGCTTAATCTATTTTGACTAGGAATATTGTCCTTGGAAACACTACAATTTCCTGAAGAGACTGCAAATCAGCAGTCTTGCCTAAAATCATACATGGCCATTATCTTTCCTCTGCTTAAAAGATGTACAAAGACAGTATGTCATTGTGAGATGGGTGATTTTCTTTATTTAGGGTCTGCCTTCTGGCTGAGCTATAACGTAAGGCAATTAGATACCCAACTTTTATAACAGACATGTTGAACTTCCTTTATATGTCCTGCAGAGGTTAGGCAAACACAAAGATAATAGACTTTAACTAGCAGTTAGGAGGTTTAGACTTCAGACCTCTTAGACAGTATGAACTATGATCACGAGACAACAGACAATGTGCTCATTTACTGCTCAAAACCACCTCGAGATGAAATTTTAATGTAGAATCATTCCTACCTGTGAGGTCCACAAGAAATGGGTACTAAACGTCTTTTTATGCAAGGCTTTTAGTCTGAGTTTTGTCCAGAATAAGCTAAACCAAAGTGACCCCTCTAGGAGGCAGCACTGTGCAGTGGAGATGCAGTCTGGATTCAGCTCAGCTAGGTTTCCAGTAGACTCTACCTTTACTACCTATGTGACCTTGAGAAAATTACTAAAATTCTTCATATCTCGGTTTCTTCACCTGAAAAATAGACATACTAATAGCACCTGCAGAGTATTTCCTATCATTCAAGGGTAACTGGTACCTGGAAAACATCAGTGACAATAAATGCCCCAAAATGTCATTGAAAAAAATAGGTGTTATTAGAGCATTTCCTTGAAAAATGAACTAAAAATTATACAAATTATAAAATTGTCTTACATTTAACCAAATTTAAAGTTTCAACTCTATACTTATTTTAGAAAAATGACAAATAAATTACTTAGGAGATCTTTGTTAAAATTTTCAAACAAAACTGCACAATAGCACTATACATCCTTCATTTCATATTTGACCTTCAAAGAAACAGGAACAGGATATACATTTTGCAAAACTATTCTGGGGCTTAATTGGCTTCCTACAACTTTTCCTGTTCCTTTGGTGTTGAATCCTCCCTCTTGAAGCACAAATCATGCCAAATCCACATTTGCCAATGGCTTTGCAGGGAATTCTAGTACTTCTCCTGTATCACTTTCATCAACTTCATGAAATTCTAAATTGTGATTTTTCCATTTGCAGTTCATCTGCTTTGTAGTTTCATTGTACAGTCTCATGTTATAAATATCTGACAATGAAGCAGTGACCAACAAAGGTGACTGACCCACTGGTCAGGATAGATGCTAGCGTAAAACAGGAAGAGATATTTGAATGAAGACGGATTTTAATAAACAGCCAGCTCACTATGACAATTTTTGCTTTCCTGACACCTCTTAACTACAGAAATTTAGAGAATGAATACTAAGACAGCAAAGACCCTTGATTTCTCATTATACTGCTAAACCCATTCATGTACTCAGCACAGTGCCTAGTGAATAGCATGTGCTTTAGTTGTTAATAAATATTCTCATTATTTACTTAAGAGGACCTACATGTTCATAAAGGTTGAAGGCATTTAAACATACATTAATAATATAGGCTAAGAAGAATGTTTTCCTTAAATCAATTTCCCCTTTCCATCTATAAGCACAATGACTAGAGAATTAAAAAAAAAAATCTCCCGGCTTCCCTGGTGGCGCAGTGGTTGAGAGTCCGCCTGCCGATGCAGGGGACGCGGGTTCATGCCCCGGTCCGGGAAGATGCCACATGCCACGGAGCGGCTAGGCCCGTGAGCCATGGCTGCTGAGCCTGTGCGTCTGGAGCCTGTGCTCCACAATGGGAGAGGCCACAACAGTGAGAGGCCCGCATACCGCAAAAAAAAAAAAAAAAAAAAAAAAAAAATCTCCCATTCTTCAACCTACCTCTATTCTTTACTCTCTTTTCCCCTTATTTTGTTTTATCTTCTCTCAATAACACTAATTTCCATTTAAGGTGTCATATATTTACATATTTGTTTTGTCTGTCTCACACCACTAGAATCTAAACTCCAGAGGCCAACAACTTGGTTTGTCCATTGATGTGTCACCAGCACCAAGAACAGGGCCTGGCACATGGTAGATATTCAATAAGTATTTGTTGAATCAATGATGAATGAAAGACTCCTTCTACCTTCCTCAATCCAGGGCCCCAGTGCCCAGGGGCCATCACCATGATCCCAAGGTAAGGTATCCTAGTGCACTATGGCCTGAAAGAGCCCCTGATATGAATAAGAATGGATACTGAGCAAATCCTAAGAGACAGTGCAGATTCCTAAAAGCACGCAGAAGAATGAAAGGCTGTGGATAGTCACTGCAAACTCAGGCCATCTCTGTTCCTAGACTAAGATCCATTCTAATTCACTCCAGAAGGAATAGAAGACAGTTCTGCAGAGCAAAGAAAGGAAGTTGAATTCTCCCTCCTACAAAGGAAAAGATTTGTGTTTGAGTCATGATGGAGTGGAAAGAACTACCCTGTGAAGGTCAGGAAACCTGTGTACTGATCTCACCTCTGATACTAACTGGGTCTGTAACTCAGGAAAGTCACATCAAACTTTCAGGGCTCTTCAACTTCATCTGTACAATGGGTGGCTGTGGCTAGATCAGCATTTCCTAAACTATGTGCCTTGGGACATTTGACCTCTTCTGCACTAATAGGATGGCCACTAGCCACATGTGGTTGTCGAGCACTTGAAAAGTAGCTGGGGCCACATTTTAAAGTGTAAAAACTAGGTCAGTGTACAGAAAAAAAAAGTAAGGTATCTCAATAATTTTTATATGATTAATGTTGAAATAATAGTTTTATATATTGGCTTAAATAAAATATGTTATTAAAATTAGGATAGAATGGGAGGCTGTGGTTGTTGTGGGGGCAGGGTGCACATGGGAACTCGTAGTACTTTCTGCTCAATTCTGCTGTGAATCTAAAACAGCTCTAAACAATTATAGATAAATCAAAACTTTATATAAAAAAGTAGGCCAACCCATTTCTTTTTACTTTTAAAAATGTGGCTACCAGGACATTGAAAATTGTGTATGTAACTACAGATATGGTTTGCAGGATATTTCTGTTTGACAGTGCAACTCTACAATCAGAGAGAAGAAAAAAATCTCTCTGATCACATCACTGTATATCACAACCCCACCTCCACCTTCCCCATGCCCATCCCATGACATGATGCTCATTATCAAAGTGAGCATATTGAGGTGGCCGTCTTCCCGTCTTCCCGGTGCTTTGGAAAGAACCACCTGACCTGCGCTAGGAGCTCTCCAATTTAGAAAAAGACATGCCAGCCCTTTGCAGTATAGCAGCTAAACAGAAGCCACGTGGCTGACAAGGTCTTGGTGCTCCGGCCTGGTGTCAGGCCTGAGCCTCGGAGGTGGGAGAGCCAAGTTCAGGACATTGGACCACCAGAGACTTCCTGGTCCCACATAATATCAATTGGTGAGCGCTCTCCCAGAGATCTCCATCTCAATGCTAAGACCCAGCTCCACCCAACAGCCAGCAAGCTCCAGTGCTGGACGTCCCATGCCAAACAACTAGCAAGACAGGAACACAACCCCACCCACTAGCAGAGAAGCTGCCTAAAATCATAGTAAGTTCACAGACACCCCAAAACACACTACCAGATGCAGCCCTGCCCACTAGAAAGACAAGATCCAGCCCCACCCACCAGAACATAGGGACGAGTCCCTTCCACCAGCAAGCATACACAAGCCACTGAACCAACCTTACCCACTGGGGGCAGACACCAAAAGCATCGGGAACTACGAACATGCAGCCTGTGAAAAGGAGACCCCAAACACAGTAAATTAAGCAAAATGATAAGACAGAAACATGCAGTAGATGAAGGAGCAATGTAAAAACCCACCAGACCAAACAAATGAAGAGGAAATAGGCAGTCTACCTGAAAAAGAATTCAGAGTAATGATAGTAAAGATGATCCAAAGTCTCGGAAATAGAATGGAGAAAATACAAGAAATGTTTAACAAGGACCTAGAAGAACAATAGAGCAAACAAACAATGATGAACAACACAATAAATGAAATAAAAAATTCTCTAAAAGGAATCAATAGCAGAATAACTGAGGCAGAAGAACGGATAAGTGATCTGGAAGATAAAATAGTGGAAATAACTACCGCAGAGCAGAATAAATAAAAAAGAATGAAAAGAATTGAGGATACTCGCAGAGACCTCTGGAACAACATTAAATGCACAAATATTCCAATTATAGGGGTCCCAGAAGAAGAGAAAAAGAAAGGGTCGGAGAAAATATTTGAAGAGATTATAGTTGAACACTTCCCTAACATAGGAAAGGAAATAGTCAATCAAGTCCAGGAAGCTCAGAGAGTCCCATACAGGATAAATCCAAGGAGAAGCATGCCAAGACACATATTAATCAAACTATGAAAAATTAAAAAGTAAAAAATAACATACAACGGAATCCACATAAAGTTAATAGCTGATCTTTCAGCAGAAACTCTGCAAGCCAGAAGGGAGTGGCAGGACATATTTAAAGTAATGAAAGGGAAAAACCTACAACCAAGATTATTCTACCCAGCAAGGAACTCATTCAGATTCGATAGAGAAATTAAAACCTTTACAGACAAGCAAAAGCTAAGAGAATTCAGCACCACCAAACCAGCTTTACTACAAATGCTAAAGGAACTTCTCTAGGCAGGAAACACAAGAGAAGGAAAAGACCTACAATAACAAACCCAAAACAATGAAGAAAATTGTAATAGGAACATATATATCGATAATTACCTTAAATGTAAATGGATTTAAATGCTCCAACCAAAAGACATAGACTGGCTGAATGGATACAAAAACAAGACCCGTACATATGCTGTCTACAAGACCCACTTCAGACCTAGGGACACATACAGACTGAAAGTGCAGGGATGGAAAAAGATATTCCATGTAAACGGAAATAAAAGAAAGCTGGAGTAGCAATTCTCATATCAGACAAAATAGACTTAAAATAAAGAGACAAAGAAGGATACTACATAATGATCAAGGGATCAAACTAAGAAGAAGATATAACAATTGTAAATATTTATGCACCCAACATAGAAGCACCTCAATACATAAGGCAAATGCTAACAGCCATGCAAGGGGAAATCGACAGTAACACAATAATAGTAGGGGACTTTAACACCCCACTTTCACCAATGGACAGATCAACCAAAATGAAAATAAATAAGGAAACACAGCTTTAAATGACACATGAAACAAGATGGACTTAATTGATATTTATAGGACATTCCATCCAAAAACAACAGAATACACTTTCTTCTTAAGTGCTCATGGAACATTCTCCAGGATAGATCACATCTTGTGTCACAAATCAAGCCTTGGTAAATTTAATAAAATTGAAACGGTATCAAGTATCTTTTCTGCCCACAATGCTGTGAGACTAGATATCAATTACAGGAAAAAAAACTGTAAAAAATACAAACACATGGAGGCTAAACAATACACTACTAAGTAACCAAGAGATCACTGAAGAAATCAAAGAGGAAATCAAAAAATACATAGAAACAAATGACTATGAAAACATGACGACCCAAAACTTATGGGATGCAGCAAAAGCAGTTCTAAGAGGGAAGTTTATAGCAATACAATCCTACCTCAAGAAACAAGAAAAATCTCAAATAAACAACCTAACCTTACACCTAAAGCAATTAGAGAAAGAAGAAAAAAAGCATCCCAAAGTTAGCAGAAGGAAAGAAATCATAATGATAAGGTCAGAAATAAATGAAAAAGAAATGAAGGAAACAGTAGCAAAGATAATAAAACTAAAAGCTGGTTCTTTGAGAAGATAAACAAAATTGATAAACCACTAGCCAGATTCATCTAGAAAAAAAGGGATGACTCAAATCAACAGAATTAGAAATGAAAAAGGAGAAGTAACAACTGACACTGCAGAAATACAAAGAATCATGAGAGATTACTACAAGCAGCTATATGCCAATAAAATGGACAACCTGGAAGAAATGGACAAAATCTTAGAAAAGCACAACCTTCTGAGACTGAACCAGGAAGAAATAGAAAACATAAACAGACCAGTCACAAGCACTGAAATTGAAACTGTGATTAAAAATGTTCCAGCAAACAAAAGCCAAGGACCAGATGGCTTCACAGGTGAATTCTATCAAATATTTAGAGAAGAGCTAACACCTATCTTTCTGAAACTCTTCCAAAATATAGCAGAGGGAGGAACACTCCCAAACTCATTCTACAAGGCCACCATCACCCTGATACCAAAACCAGACAAAGGTGTCACAAAAAATGAAAACTACAGACCAATATCATGGATGAACAGAGATGCAAAAATCCTCAACAAAATACTGGCAAACAGAATCCAACAGTACATTAAAGGATCATACACCATGATCAAGTGGGGTTTATCCCAGGAATGCAAAGATTCTTCAATATACACAAATCACTCAATGTGATACACCATACTAACAAATTGAAGGATAAAAACCATATGATAATCTCAATAGATGCAGAAAAAGCTTTCGACAAAATTCAAAACCCATTTATGATAAAAATTCTCCAGAAAGTAGCATAGAGGAAACCTACTTAAACATAAAGGCCATATATGACAAACCCACAGCCAACATTGCTCTCAATGGTGAAAACCCGAAGCCATTTCCTCTAAGATCAGGAATAAGACAAGGTTGCCCCTTTGTTCTCACCACTATTATTCAACATAGTTTTGGAAGTTTTAGCCACAGCAATCAGAGAAGGAAAAGAAATAAAAGGAATCCAAATTAGAAAAGAAGTAAAGCTGTCACTGTTTGCAGATGACATGATACTATACATAGAGAATCCTAAAGACCCTACCAGAAAACTACTAGAGCTAATCAATGAATTTGGTAAAGTAGCAGGATACAAAACTAATGCACAGAAATCTCTTGCATTCCTATACTCTAATGATGAGAAATCTGAAAGAGAAATTAAGGAAACACTCCCATTAACCACTGCAACAAAAAGAATAAAAAATCTAGGAATAAACCTACCTAAGGAGACAAAAGACCTGTATGCAGAAAACTATAAGACACTGATGAAAGAAATTAAAGATGATACAAACAGATGGAGAGATATACCATGTTCTTCAATTGGAAGAATCAACATTGTGAAAATGACTATACTACCCAAAGCAATCTACAGATTCAATGCAATCCCTATCAAACTACCAATGGCATTTTTCACAGAACTAGAACAAAAATTTTCACAATTTGTATGGAGACACGAAAGACCCCGAATAGCCAAAGCAATCTTGAGAAAGAAAAATGGAGCTGGAGGAATCAGGCTCCTGGACTTCAGACTATACTACAAAGCTATAGTAATCAAGATAGTATGGTACTGGCACAAAAACAGAAATATAGATCAATGGAACAGGATGGAAAGTCCAGAGATAAACCCATGCACATATGGTCACCTTATCTTTGATGAAGGAGGCAAGAATATACAATGGAGAAAAGACAGTCTCTTCAGTAAGTGGTGCTGGAAAAACTGGACAGCTACATGTAAAAGAATGAAATTAGAACATTCCCTAACACCATACACAAAAATAAACTCAAAATGGATTAAAGACCTAAATGTAAGGCCAGACACTATAAAACTCTTAGAGAAAAACATAGGAAGAACACCCTTTGACATAAATCACAGCAAAATCCTTTTTGACCCACCTCCTAGAGAAATGGAAATAAAAACAAAAATAAACAAATGGGACCTAATGAAACTTAAAAGCTTTTGCACAGCAAAGGAAACCATAAACAAGACAAAAAGACAACCCTCAGAATGGGAGAAAATATTTGCAAACAAAGCAACTAACAAAAGATTAATCTCCAAAATATACAAGCAGCTCATGCAGCTCAATATTAAAAAACAAACAGCCCAATCCACAAGTGGGCAGAAGATATAAATAAACATTTCTCCAAAGAAGATATACAGATTGCCAACAAACACATGAAAGTATGCTCAACATCACCAATCATTAGAGAAATGCAAATCAAAACTACAATGAGGTATCACCTCACACTGGTCAGAATGGCCATCATCAAAAAATCTACAAACAGTAAATGCTGGAGAGGGTGTGGAGAAAAGGGAACGCTCTTGCACTGTTGGTGGGAATGTAAATTGATACAGCCACTATGGAGAACAGTATGGAGGGTCCTTAAAAGACTAAAAATAGAAATACCATATGACCAAGCAATCCCACTAGTGGGCATATACCCTGAGAAAACCATAATTCAAAAAGAGTCATGTACCACAATGTTCACTGCAGCACTATTTACAATAGCCAGGACATGGAAGCAACCTAAGTATCCATCAACAGATGAATGGATAAAGAAGATGTGGCACATATAAACAATGGAATATTACTCAGCCATAAAGAAACAAAATTGAGTTATTTGTAATGAGGTAGATGGACCTAGAGTCTGTCATACAGAGTGAAGTAAGTCAGAAAGAGAAAAACAAATACCATATTCTAACACGTATATATGGAATCTAAAACAAACAAACAAAAATGGTTCTGATGAACCTAGGTGCAGGACAGGAATAAATACGCAGACGTAGGGAATGGACTTAAGCACACGGGGAGGGGGAAAGGTAAGCTGGGACAAAGTGAGAGAGTAGCATTTACATATATACACTACCAACTGTAAAATAGATAGGTAGTGGGAAGCAGCTGTATCATACAGGGAGACCAGCTCAGTGCTTTGTGACCATCTAGAGGGGTGGGATGGGGAGGGTGGGAGGGAGACGCAAGAGGGAGGGGATATGGGGATATATGTATACATATAGCTGATTCACTTTGTTATACAGCAGAAACTAACACAACATTGTAAAACAATTATACTCCAATAAAGATGTTAAAAAAAAAAGTGAGCATATTGAGACTTCTTGTGGTATTCAGTATATGTAAACCTGTTTTTAATTGGCATTGTCTAAATGTACTGATCATAAAATCTATTTTCCACTGAGCGTCTCTATTAATACCTCTCACTTCTAAGGATGACATTTTGGAAAACAGTCGTCCAGATTTCCTGTAAAGTCTTTTTAGATTCTAGTAATTTGTGATATTATGGATCTATGTATGTGGAAAGAAGAAATGAGTTCCTCAGGTGCTTGTTCAGGTAAGGAGAGTTTTAGGGAGAAATTATGTCCTTCACCAACACTTCCTGGGAGAGATGGCCACCAATTGAACAGCGGAAGAGAAGAAAGCTGGGAGAAGAGCAGAAAATTGAGTTGAGGAATGGAGGAGGGGGAAACGAGCTCAAGTTTGGAGGGTCTTCTTAGAAAACCCTTGTGTTCGGGGGTCCCTGGTGGCGCAGTGGTTGAGAGTCTGCCTGCCGATGCAGGGGACACGGGTTCGTGACCCGGTCCGGGAAGATCCCACATGCCGCGGAGCGGCTGGGCCCGTGCGCCATGGCCGCTGGGCCTGCGCGTCCGGAGCCTGTGCTTCGCAACGGGAGAGGCCACAACAGTGAGAGGCCCGCGAACCACAAAAAAAAAAAAAAAGAAAGAAAACCCTTGTGTTAATTACAGTCAGTGAAACCTTTGTTGTCTGCTTGGGATGTTGATGCCTTCAAGAAATCAGCACCACAGGACACATCTAACTCAGATAGAACATGCAGTGACAGAACCCTACAAAATGTGGCATTCCACAAAGAAACAGCATGAGTGGCTGGAGGCTGCAGAAAGTCCACAGTTAAGAGGACACATTACATGTCAGTGAGTCCAACCCAGACCAGGAAGACATGGCAGTTCCACACTTTCTGCCCTCTCACCTTCAGGCTTCCAGGGAGCAGATGGGGAGAAACCCTTGAGGGTTTATCTAGCCAGATAAAGCAGTGAAGCCACAGCCTGTGGTCTCTGACAGAGATTTCTATGTGGGTGATAAGAAACCTATTTCTGGTTCCTGACATTTCTGCCTGTGCTTCCAGACAGTATCCCAAGCCCGGTGCTATATTGCCTAGGACTTCTGAGGTTCCATTACAAATGGAAATTTCTTCTGAACGAACCTCAAAAATTCTCCTGTTGCGTACTAACTTCTCCTTTGTCCTCTGTAACTGCCAAAATATTACTGTGTAGAATGTGCTGCTTTCTATAACTTCCAAGAATTTTTTCTGAATTAACAGTTTCTAAAGTTTTATTGAGATATAATTCATATGCAACAAAATTCACCAATATTAACTGTGAATGAATTTTAGTAAATGTATAGTCATGTAACTACCACCACAATCATATTTTAGAACACTTCCGTCACCACCAAATTTTCATCAAGCCCCTTTGTAATTAATCCTCATCCCTACCCCATGCCCCAGGAAACCACTGATGTGCTTGTTGTCGCTATAGTTTTGCCTTTTCTAGAATTTCATGTAAGTGGAATCATACAGAACACTATATATAAAATTTTTTTCTGAATTTTCTTACTTAGTATGATACTTTTGAGATTCATCCATGTTGCTGTATCAGCACTCCGTTCTTTTTAGTTTTTACTAATCCATTGTATATCATCATTTTCTTTTTATCTGTACATCAGTTGATGGGCATTTGGATTGTTTCCAGTTTGGGACTATCATGAAACAATGATACTATGAATATTCATGTGTAAGTCTTTCCGTATACATATATTTTCATTTCTCTCAGGTAGATACCTAAGGGTGGAATTGTTGGGTCATGGTAAGTGTATTTTAACATTTTAAGAAACTTCATTTTTTGAAATAGCTGTATAGTTTTGCATTCCCACCAGCAGTGTATGAGATTTCTAGCTGTTCCACATTGTCAACAATTCTTGTTATTTTCAGTCTTTTAAATCTTAGCTATTCTGGTGAGTTGTAGTGGCATCTCATTGTGGTTTTAAGTTGCAGTTCTCTGATCACCAAGGACGCTGAGAATCTTTTCATGTGCTTTTTGACCATCCATGTATTCTTCTTTGTGTGGTATCTATTCAAGTGTTTTTCTCATTTTATTATTGGATTGTTTTCTTATTATTGAGTTGTAAGAGAACTGTATGTTGTCTGCATACAAGTCCTTTTTCAAATATATGCCTTACAGGTATTTTCTCTTTATCAGTGGCTTACCTTTTCATTTCTTGTGTTTTTGATAAGCTAATGTTTTAGTCTTTATGAAAGTCCAACTTACTAATTTTTCTTTTATGACTCATGCTTTTTGTATTTTATGTTAGAAATTTTACTTGATTTAAAGTCACAAAGATTTTCTCCTAAATTCTTCCAGAAGGTTTATGGTGTTAGCTCTGTTAGATCTGTTTTGACTTAAAGTTTGTGTATATTGTGAGGAAAAGGTTTAGGTACCTTTCTTAATATCGATATCCAGTTATTCCAGCATGATTTATTGAAGACTATTTCTTACCTTGGTAACTTTATGAAAACTCAGTTGACCATGTCAGTGTGGGTATATTTCTGGACTCTCAACTCTGTTGCATTAATGCATACGTCTATCCTTATGCCACTACCACACTGTCTTGATTATTGTACCTTTTATGGTAAATCCTAAAATCAGGTAGAATAAGTCCTCCAGCTTCATTCTTCTTAAATATTGTCTTGGCCATTCTAGATCCTTTGAAGTGCGGCATTTTCAATAATGCTTTAATGTTATATAATGCTACACAGTTTTATAGACAAAAAAGCCACAGACACATAGAAGTTTGGACAATTTATCTGACTTTACATTACAAGGTTGGGTGTCCTGTCTTTTCGTGGCCACGTCTCACTTTCCTACTGGAATGTCAGCTTCACAAGAGCAGGGACTGTGTATATTTTATTCACCACTGAAAACCCAGTAAAACAGCGCTTGTGGTAGGTTTTCAACAAATATTTGTTGAACAGAAGAAGGAATCGGGCCCAAAAGAAGTTCAGTGACTTGTCTCTGATACCAAAGTCAATAGCAGAACTGCATCCCAGAACTTCTGTTTCCAAACTCTTCATTTAATATTTTTCCATCATACAATATGAGTGGAGGAGACAGAGAAGAAAGGTAAAGGGGAAAAAAAAGGTAAATGGAATAGGAGGTATATAAGAATATTATTAGAGGATTTTTTAAAAAGTTTTTTGTTTTGATACATTGCAGCCATAGCCTGTAACTTCCTGTCACTAAACATTTACAAGTTCATTCTTTGTTTGAAATACTTTTGAACACACAGAGAGATACCCAGATGATTCACAGATCCCAAACCGCAGCCTAAGCAGGCAACAACAACATTTCCTTCCTGAGCATGGTGCTAAGAAAATAGCAGAACGGATTCACAAGGCCAGAATGGATCCCTGGGGTCCACGGCTGACAGACCCCAGCTGGGCCATTCTGGATGGACCATCCTTCCGATCTGGAAAGATCTTCAGGGAGCAATATTTGGCAGGGTATTTTTTCCCCTACAATTTAATTCAGAAAGCACTTCCATCTTTGAAATATCCCGTAAGCTTTAGTTCTTGTTTTTAAACCTGGAAAATAAGGTGTCAGAAAAAATAACAACAGTATGGAGTTAATCTGAGAAAGAAAGTAACTGGGGAACAGGATAAGGAATGTACAACTACCAAAACGTGAAGGTGGCTCAGACTCCACAACCTCTAATTCACGTGGCATGTAATCTTCTTAAACAATGATGATAGATATGAGATGTGCATTTGAAGGGCTTAGAATTGTCATGAATTACTCTGCAATATCCCATCGACCAAATTCTCCCTTCAAGTAAATACACGTGGTTTCCACTGAAATTAGTTTAGGCTGTCAGTTTCAGGTAACTGAGAGGAGAATTTTGTTCTGTGACCCCACAGGCACTGTGAAGACTTTGATTTACAAACAATTACTAAGGAAGATTTCTACCAGAAGCAGTCAGCAATAGGGAGGAAATTAAGTACCTTTATTTCAACTGAGTGAAGAAATACTTGTTAATGCAGACTTTGTTTGGGGCAAGATGCTAAGTATTGCTGGAGGAATCCAGGAAGGCATACACGGCCTTGCCTCAGCTTGCTCCCAAATCTGCAGGTGAGAGGCCTGACCAACATCTCTTGTATCTGATTCATTTTCTCAGTTCTCAGCTTAAATGTCACTTTCTCCAAATGAGATTGTCTTCTTGGTAATATGCATATTTGTAATTACTTGCTTAAGGCAAGTATTTGTATACAAATGCATACAAATTTCTCCATGTCCTCACCAACACTTATTTTCTGTTTTGTTTTTTGTGGGTTTTTTTTGTTTTTTTTTTGATAATAGTCATCCTAATAGGTGTGAAGTGGCATCTCATTGTGGGTTTTTTTTGTTTGTTTGTTTGTTTTTTTGCGGTACGCGGGCCTCTCACTGTTGTGGCCTCTCCCGTTCCGGAGCACAGGCTCCGGATGCGCAGGCTCAGCGGCCATGGCTCACAGGCCCAGCCACTCCGCGGCATGTGGGGTCTTCCTGGACCGGGGCACGAACCCGTGTCCCCTGCATCAGCAGGCGGACTCTCAACCACTGCACCACCAGGGAAGCCCTCATTGTGGTTTTGATTTGCATTTCTATAATGATTACTGATGTTGAGCACCTTTTAATGTGTTTATTGGCCATTTGTATATCTTATTTGGAAAAATGTCTATTTAAGTCCTTTGCCCATTTTTCTGGTTGGGTTGACTTTTTATGTTGTTGAGTTGTAGGAGTTCTTTACATATTCTTTTTTAAAAATTAATTAACTAATTAATTAATTTTTTGGCTGCTTTGGGTCTTCATTGCTGTGTGCTGGCTTTCTCTAGTTGCGGCGAGCAGGGGCTGCTGTTTGTTGCGGTGTACAGGCTTCTCATTGCACTGGCTTCTCTTGTTGCAGAGCATGGGCTCCAGGCGTGCGGGCTTCAGTAGTTGTGGCACGTGGCCTCAGTAGTTGTGGCGCACGGGCTTTGTTGCTCTGCGGCATGTGGGATCTTCCCGGACCAGGTATTGAACCCATGTCCCCTGCACTGGTAGGTGGATTCTTTTTTTTTTTTTTTTAGTTGTTGAAAGGCTTTACTATTAGAGTTGCATTTCACAGACAGTCTTGTATAGAGGAAAGGAATGGGCTTTGGCCCAAGTTCAAATATTCGCTTCTTCATTAGTAGCTGGGTAACTAAACCTGCACTAGTTACTGAACTTAAACCTTTTTGAGCCTCAGTTTTGCCATGTATCTACTGGGAATAAGAATTCCTCTCTCACTGTGCACAGTGCCTCACGCAGAGCTTAACATATAACAGGCGCTGGGTAAATGTTACTTCCAAACCCATCTTACTCCCTTCTGCTTCTGTCTCCTCATTTCTCTAAAGATAAGCCTTTTCTCACTATAAAACTAGTAAGACATTTTGGTTTAAAGAGAAAACTGTAGTCTTAATTATTCATGCCAGTGATAGAAAGATATATGACAGATAGACGAAACATTATAGGTAAGCGGATTCTTAACCACTGAACCACCAGGGAAGTCCCTACATATTCTTGATATTAATCCCTTATCATATATATGATTTGCAAATATTTTCTTCCATTCCATATGTTGTCTTTCCACTCTGTTGATAGTGTCCTTTGATACACAAAAGTTTTAATTTTAATAAAGTCCAATGTATGTATTTTCTCTGAAGGATACATTTTTAACACTGGCTTTGCAAGAGTAAAAAGTTTTGGAGATCAGGGCTCAGATTAGACATGATTGTGGAGGAATTTTGTTCTATTCCAGTAGTAGTAGTAGAGCAAAAAGAACAACGTGATAACTCACAAAACTGACGTAACTGATTCATGTGCTTTGGATGATCCTATTATACCTCCACCATTTACATTTTTCATCTTTGCAATTGAGGGGTACAGGTCTCCCCTCATTCTCTCTCATTCTTTGGATGGTATAATATCCTGTTGGGACATGCCAGCAGGGAGTCAAATGAATGATACTCTTTCACTTGCAAGTGACAGTAACCCAACCTAATTGTCCCAAGCAAAGAAAAAATTTTAAACACAGAAAAATGTAAACTTTGATCAAAATTTATATTAGGCTCATTTATATGAGCCAAAATTCTTTGGCTCATAGAAATGAAAAGACCAAGGAGAGGCACATATGGCCAGATCCAGGTTCTCAACCAATGTCACAGCTCCGCTCTCCTCTGGCTTGACTCCATTCTCAGGTAGTACTTCTCTTATGATGACAAAACAGTGTCTATTGGCTCTTGAGTTACATTTTACCCTCTCAACAGCTCTAGGTAGAAGACATATTCTCTTTTCCTATAGTTCCAAAAAAGTTTCTGTATGATCTTTTATATTAAAATTGACTACATTGTTTTTCACAGAATTAGAACAAAGAATTCTGAAATTTTCATGGAAACACAAATGACTCCAAATAGCCAAAGTAATTTTGAGAAAGAAGAACAAAGCTGGAGGTATCATGTTGCTTGATTTCAAACTATACTACAAAGTTACAGTAATCAAAACAGTATGGTACTGGAACAAAAGCAGGCACATATCAATGGAACAGAGTAGAGAGCCCAGAAATAAGCTCACACTTACGTGATCAATTAATCTATAACAAAGGAGGCAAGAATGTACAATGGGGAAAAGACAGCCTCTTCAATAAATGGAGTTGGGAAAACTTGACAGCTACAAGCAAAGGAATCAAACTGGACTACTTTCTCATACAATATACAAAAATAAACTCAAAATGGATTAAAGACTCAAATGTAAGACCTGAAACCACAAGACTCCTAGAAGAAGATACAGATAGTATGCTCTTTGACATTAGTCTTAGCAATATATATATATATATATATATATATATATATATATATATATATATTTTTTTTTTTTTGATTTGTCTCCTCAGGCAAGGGAAATAAAAGAAAAACAAATGGGACTATGTCAAACTAAAAGGCTTTTGCACAGTGAAGGAACTATCAACAAAATAAAAAGATAGCCTACTAGATGGGAGAAGATATTTGCAAAATAATATATCTGATAAGGGGTTAATATCAAAAAATATACAAAGAACTCATATAAATTAACATCAAAAAAATAAAACTCAATTTAAAAATGTCTGTTCAGGCAGAGGACCTGAATAAACATTTTTCCAAAGAAGACATGCAGATGGCCATCAGATACATGAAAAGATGCTCAACATCACTAATCATCAGGGAAATGCAAATCAAAACCACAATGAGATACCATCTCACACCTGTCAGAATGACTATCATCAAAAAGGCAACATATGGGCTTCCCTGGTGGCACAGTGGTTGAGAGTCCATCTGCCGATGCAGGGGACACAGGTTCGTGCCCTGGTCCAGGAAGATCCCACATGCCGTGGAGCGGCTAGGCCCGTGAACCATAGCTGCTGAGCCTGTGCATCTGGAGCCTGTGCTCTGCAACGGGAGAGGCCACAACAGTGAGAGACCCGTGCACCACACACACACACACACACAAAAGCAACACATAACAAGTGTTGGTGAGGATGTAGAGAAAAGGGAACCCTTCTGCACTGTTGGTGAGATTGTAAATTAGTGCAGCCACCACAAAAAATGGTATGGAGGTTCCTCAAAAAATTAAAAATTAAACTACCATATGATCCAGAAATTCCACTCCTGAGTATTTATCCAAAGAAAACAAAAACACTAACTGAAAAAGATATATGCACCCCTATGTTCACTGCAGCATTATTTGCAAAAGCCAAGATATAGAAGCAGCCTAAGTGTCCATTGATAGATGAATGGATAAAGAAGATGTGGTATATGCCTACACACACACACACACACACACACACACACACACACACACACACACACAGGAATATTACTCAACCATAAAAAATGCATCTTGCAATTTACAACAACAAGGATAGATCTAGAAGGTATGCTAAGTGAAGTAAGTTTTACAGAGAAGGACAAACACTTATATGTGGAATCTAAAAACAAAACAAACAAAACAAAGTAAAAATAGACTCATAGATACAAAGAACAAATCGGTGGTTGCCAGAGGGAAGGGGGCTCAGGGTGGGGGTCGAAATAGGTGAAGGGGACTAAGAGGTACAAACCTCCAGTTATAAATTAAATAAGCCACAGGGATGTAATATACAGCATAAGGAATATGGTCAATAGCATTGTAATACTTTGTGTGAGGACAGATGGTTACTAGACTTATCGTGGTGATCATTTCATAATGCATGCAAATGTCAAATCACTATGTAACATACCTGAAAATAACAATATTGTATATCAACTATATTTCAATAAAAATTAGTTAATTTTAAAAAGCTGACTACATTGTTGGCCCAGTTGCTGAGAAAACATCAACAGGTGACCTAAGCATTTTTCTTATTGAACAAGTGTTCTCTGTTGAGTAACTATGGTCAGTATTACCACTTGTTACTACTGTGAATTTATTTCTTCCATAATTACTTGCTGCAATTCACAGACAGAGGAACTACTCAAGTTGATGGTACATTATCCAGGGGCTGCATAATGAGTCCCCCTGACCGCAAGATGCAAGGGACAGTGGGTTGAGAGCAGTGGAAAGAAAAAGCCACAGAAATATCTTGATTAGGAACTAACATTTAGGCATAAGATACTGCTTCATCTAGTATTTCATAGTAAACTGAATCAGCTCCACTAATCATCAAACTGCCTGTATTGTAAAAACATGCAATATGATAGAGCACTGAGCATGAGGACTAAAGACCCAAGTTTGAGTCTTGGGCTCACTACTTATTCACCATATGCTTTGGTCAATGCCATGGACTGAATTGTGTTCCCCCACCCCCAAATTCATATGTTGAAGCCCTAATCCCCATTATAAAGAAATTTAGAGATGGGACCTCTGGGAGGTAATAGAGTTTAGAGAAGGTCATGAGGGTGGGGCCCTCATGATGGGATAAGTGTCCTTATAAGAAGAGACACTGGAGAGCTTTCTCTGTCTCTACCATGTGAGGACATGAGGCAGCATGAAGGCAGCCGTCTGCAAGCCATGAAGGATTCTCACCAGAAACCCACCATGCAGGCACCCTGAACTGTGAAAAAATAAATTTCTGTTGTTTAAGCCACCTAGTCTATGGTACTTTGATATTGCAGCCCCTGAGCTGATTAAGACAGGTTGCCTAACAACTCTGAGCCTTGGGTTCCTGACCTATGAAAAGTGTGGAAAGTGGGTGGTAAAGTCCAGCTAGGATGAAGAGTTAGGTAGGATTGGTATATGTGTAGATAATGTGAGAAGGAGACCAGTGACTATAAGAAAAATGCCTATCCTCCTGTTTTTGGACACACATCCAAACAAACAGAAGAAGGTAAAGGCAGAAGAGGACTATTTTAGGTATATAAAACATCAGAAATAGAAATAAAAATACTCTGGGGTATATGAACCAACGATCTAGACTCTGGACAGAACTGTTACTTTCTTTAAAGCATAATTTTGAAGCTTCTTTACAGAACTTTGAAAGATAAGACTACTCAAATCTTTCTCTCTTCTCATAAAAATGCCAGGTTAGAATGTTATTCCTCGTTCCACCACATCACTTTCTAACTGTCCTCTGGTCAGTCAGTTTTAAATACAGAATATTCCTACCTCAGAGCCTTTGCACTTGCTGTTCCTTCTACTTGGAATACTCTCCAGAGAACTGTGTGGCTCACCCCTCCACTTCATTCAGGTCTCTGCTATGTTGTCACCTCATTATAGGAGATTCTCCAATTACTCTATCAAAAATGGCCTCTTAAAAAAAAAATGGCCTCTTCTCACCCCATCACTCCCTATCTGCCTTTTTTTAAAATGATACTCATCCCTACCTGACATTTTATACATTAAATTATTTTTCTCTATCTTCCGCACTAGATGTGAGTACTATGAGGGCTTAGACATTGCATTGGTCTCCAGCCCATAGAACGCTGCCTGGTACATAGTAAGTGCTCAATAAATAGTCAGTATAGAGTGAACAAATCTCAATCTTCTTTTCTTACTGTGATACACATAATAGTGTTGTTCTCAAGCAGGGCACACTCCCATGGGGGATATACAGATCAGGCAAATCCTAAAACTAATTTTCTGGCAAATAAAACAAATGGTGCCATTTTGATATGGATGGCAATGGAGCATGGAATTCAGAAGCATTTTACAAACATGTGAATGATGAAATCAGCCATTTAAAGATCCCTTATAAAGCTCTTATAAGGGAAAATATATCTTACAAGAAAATAGCAAATCAAATTTCAAATTTTTAAACTATATTTTGGAAAAAGAACCTTGATTTTTTTTCTAGACTTCTACTCTGATAGGTAATATCAGAAGTCAATTTGCTTCCATTTTTTCCATCTCAATTTAAGCATAACTTCCCTCTTAAAAGCTTCCCTGTGACTCCCTCACTTGGGGTTATATGTCCCTCCCCATGGCATCCCAAATGTACCCTACCAAGGCTCTTATATTGCAGTTGCCTGTTTCCTTATCTATATCCTTGGCCCCATCCCTCACTCCCACCTCACTTTGTTGTCCCCATGCCAACCCAACCTTCCAGCATATACAAGCTTCAGGAGAGACAAGCCCATGTCTGCCTTGTTGGCCATTTTACATCTAGCACATAATGTGTGAATCAAAATTTGTTCAATCAGTTAATGATGTAAGTTATATTTTAAAATAAGCATATAAAAATCACTGTTTAAAACTGAACATTTACAATGTACAGACTTTTGAGAAATAATAAAATGATGGTGTGAATTTTCAGGAACAAGCTCATTCTGGATGCCTGTAGTTTGGTGCTCATGACTGTTCAGTTCTAGGAAATCATCATAGTTCCCTTGCCTTCTTCTTTATTACATATTTGTCCACGGATAGAATTAAAAAGAAAATGGAGCACTGTGTTAGTGAGCACACAAGCCAAAATGAATTTACAATGCAGCTAGGAGATGGGAACATTCCTGAAGCCCTCAGTAACTCACATCTCATACTCAGGGAGAAAGACTTTTTTTAAAAACCTGAAAAAGGCATAAAGCTCATAAGCACTTCAATAATTGGTAATTGCCACTACTATGAATATCAGCAAGTCACTCACTGCAGGATGTGGCTTTGAGAAGGTAGTTTCAAGTTATAATAGATACTATTTCCAGTTTTATAATTCTCTCCCCTTTCTTTCCCATTCAAGAAAGCATACTGAAGGCAGTAAGCAAGAATAGGATTATTCCTTGGTTAACCCTGAGTCCTCATTAACTTATACAGAAATATAAATCATTCACAAACTTGGTATTTCAATTATTAGCAGTAATGAATTTTTTGTACCTCACAGTTAATCACATCAATTATGACATGAGAAACTCAGGTCTAGAGCAGTAGCTTTCCACATTTTTTGACTGGGGACAGCTTAGACCGGGCCAAAGTTTCTACAGTCTGCATATTCTACTCAGTTCCCCTTTCCAGTGGAAGAAAGTCAATAATACAAAGACTACAAAAGCAAAAATTCGAAAACATTAGTTAAATCAAGGATAATAGCACTTGAAAAGCATGATCAACTCAAGGCAGAATCTGTGAGGCACTGGTAACAAAAACCCTTCCCAAATAAAATGGGGAGTCCAACCACCTGCCTGCATCTGTGTACACACAATGGGAGTTTGCAATGTTGAGAAGTATTCCACATGAGCAAGCTGTGTTAGCAGAATATGCAATCGACTCTAGAATTCTCTAGTGGGATACCCAACAAACTCAATAAAAATATGAATACCTAATTTTAGAAACCTTTAATAAATTCACTTATTTACTAATAAATAGGCCGTAGTATGTAATAGTGAAAATCCAGGAACTCTAGAATAGAAAGGTTTTGTATTGTTTGATTAATTCAGTCAATGCCCATCAGATGAATCCCTTCAGACCTTAGGTGGACCATGAAGAACACCTTGAGAAACATTGTAGTAAGACAATTACCTAATCAAGTACTCATTTTAGCTTCCAGTATGTGCCTACTACAACTAACTGCTTGTGAGAGGTATATAAAAAATATGAACTGCCCTAACAATCTATTAAGTGCTCAATAAATAAGAAAGATCATGTTATATATTAAAGAGCAAAGCAACATATATGAGCAGTATTGTTAGAAAAAATGAAACTGCTCTTGTGCAGGGTTGAGAATAAATGTAATCCTGTCAACACGCTGGTCTCAAGATTTGTTTTACTGCATCAAAAACCTGATGACCTATATCAGCAAGTCACCCATGAACACATGCAAGATAAACTACAGTGGAAATAGCATCTTGGAGACCAAGTATGAGTCTGTGATAATAAAATAGGCCCAAAGCCTGGGTTTCCGGTTTATTTGGCAATAAGTGTGGATATGCAACATAATTCTATAATATGCTCAAGGCTTGGGAATATGTGCATCAGTTAATGAGTCTCTGTAAAAGCCTGCACTATGAGATTTGATTCAGTCTTTTAAATCTTCTACACCTGCTACAAAAATCGCTGCCATAAAAGAAAATCAGACCCAGTGAATAATTCACATGAATGCTGTTGTGCAGGTGGGAGTTAAATGGTGTTTGCCTTTGTCTCATTTTATATGGTGAAATCTGCACTTATAACATAGACTCCTTTCCAAAATGCAAACTGAAGATTCTAAACCAGGGCTGATACGAACTTGCTGGTTGCTCGGTAGCACAACCAAAAGATATGGTGGGCTGCAATGGGTTTTCTTTGAACTCTTTGTCTTTGAACTCTTTTCTTTTCTCTGTGCAGGCTATAAACAGATTGTGAATTTTGTGGCACCACAGAACCTGAGAGACAATGCAAGGCTACTTTTAGCATCACCTATCAGAGCATACAAGATTTGCTTTTTTACCAAAAACTCTTGACCTGTGCACTTGACCTTGATGCCTATGACTTCATCTATTTTTCAGAGGACGCTGAAGTTTGAAGGACCAGGGAATGAGAGTAGGGACCAGATGAATGGTTGTATTAATTATGTTTTTATGTGTGTGTATCTAAGTATGTTTTGAGATTTGGGGGACCTTACAGACCTAGAGAGAAAGTGTGCCCCTTTCAGGACTAGCTAATTCCTAAAGATAACACCTTACCCATGAACACAACTTTCATATGCAAACTAACCAATCCTGAGCCCCCATCCCCCAACCAGCTCCGTTATCTAACTCTCACACACCAAGCCAATATTTCCTCTGCCCTAAATCATCCCAGGGCCAGGTACCAGGCAACTGGAGATCACCCCTATAACCCAAAGCCCGTCAGAATTAGTCAAACTAGCCCATTTTAGCTGTTTACTCTGCCTTGCTGTGTTTTTTCTGCAGAAACCCCAATAAAGTCTCTGGTCTAGGCTTTCCTCTGTCTCCTTTCTGCCTCCTGACCAAAACTGGTACTCTCTATGTGGACCTGTGTGACATGGCATGGCCACTCCTTTCAGGACATGTAAGTAATAAAGTCATTTGTCAATGGTGTCGGCATCTCCGTGTCAACATTCAGTCACTTTCATGAATTAAAATAAGCACAAACAAGATAATGAACTTTTGTTGTCAGTTTTAGAAATGTGAGAGCTTGGCTTCAAGTCTGGCTCAGAGACAATCTACTTTTACGAAGGCATCATGAGTGACTATAACACACAGCCCAGGATGGCAACCAGGCATTCTCTCTTCCTCTCTTCCTCTCTGCCTTATTTCTATTTATTTATTTATTTATTTAGGCTGCACTGGGTCTTAGTTGCGGCACATAGGATCTTTGTTGCAGCACATGGGCTTCTTAGTTGCAGCATTCAGACTCTTAATTGTGGCATGCGGACTCCTAGTTGTGGCATGTAGACTTCTTAGTTGCGGCATGCAGGAATCTCCTACTTGAGGTGTGCGGGGTCTAGTTCCCTGACCAGGGATCGAACCCGGGCCCCCTGCATTGGGAGCATGGAGTCTTACCCACTGGCCCACCAGGGAAGTCCCTCTCTGCCTTATTTCTGATGTGGCACAGTGATGCATCAGGAAGCACACACACTCGTTGACTTTCTGTCATGACACTAAAGTCCAGAAAACTTCTGTGACCTCCTGAAGAAAGCAGGAATGTAGATCTGTAGAAGAAGTGAAAAAGTAGAGCCCCGCTCTCCTGATTCCCCAGGTGGAGCCCCAGAATAACAACTCAGATGACGATGGTAACTGTGAACATTTATTTACTGAATGCCTGGCTCTGTGCCCAGTGTTTTACACGCATCATCTCGCTGAAATTGCACAAGACTATGAGGTAAGTGCTATTATTATCCCATTTAGAGGTGAGAATTCAGAGATGAAGGTCACTGGTCCAAGGTTACACACCTGGTAACTGGTGACCTGGCACTAGATAGGCCAAGGCTAAATCCATAGCCCGTGCTCTAAACCCCCACCCTCTGCTGCATCTGCCAAAGCCGAATGAAGCTCCTTCTCCCTCAGGGTGCAGAATCAAGAGCACAATTCCTTTGCTAATGAAATGTCAGTCTGAAAAACCTCAACCCCTAGTTGGCATCTCCAACTGGCTGGGGGATGGTGCCAGGTTGCCTTCCAAACCAAACATATTTTTGGTAGATATTCAGAAGCAGGGCCAATATTGTGAAACAGGCAAACCTCTTGATTTCTGGTGATTGCTTTTCCTGGAATTCAGTGCTCTCATTGCCTCTGCAGTTGACCCAGATGACTCTACTCCAGAGGTTTTTTTGTTTTTTTTTCCCCCCCGCACTGTCGGCTTGTGAGAACTTAGTTCCCTGACCAGGGATCAAACCCTGGTCCCTGGCAGTGGAAGTGTGAAGTCCTAACCACTGGACTGCCAGGGAAATCCCCAGATGACTCTACTCCAGATACTGTCCCTTGTGGTCTGGGCCTTAGACCCCAAATTACTTCTCTGACAGAATGACCATTCCCTCTGTTTTCCAAATCCATCAAGGGTTCTGGATTCAAATGGATCAGGCTTCTAATTCCACCTGAACTGTTTTTAGCTGTGTGATCTTGATCCCCACTTCTCTCACCTGTAAAACTTCCCTGGTAGCACAAACTTCCTCCGCTATTTTTATAGGGATAAAAATGACATATCATCATGTGTGCTGTATCAAGATCAATTCTCTTTTTTTTATTAATTTTTATTGGAGTATAGTTGCTTTACAATGTTGTGTTCGTTTCTGCTGTACAGCAAAGTCAATCAGCTATACATATACATATATTCCCTCTTTTTTGGATTTCCTTCCCATTTAGGTCACCACAGAGCATTGAGTAGAATTCCCTGTTCTATAAGTAGGTTCTTGTTGGTTTCAAGATCAATTTTTGGACTTCCCTGGTGGTGCAGTGGTTAAGAATCCACCTGCCAATGCAGGGGACAAGGTTCAACCCCTGGTCCAGGAAGATCCCACATGCTGCGGAGCAACTAAACCCATGAGCCACAACTACTGAGCCTGCACTCTACAGCCTACGAGCCACAACTACTGAGTCCGCATGCCACAACTACTGAAGCCCGTGTGCCTAGAGCCCGTGCTCCTCAACAAGAGAAACCACCGCAATGAAAAGCCTGGGCACCGCAACAAAGAGTAGCTAGCCCCTGCTCGCCGCAACTAGAGAGAGCCCGCATTCATCAATGAAGACCCAACGCAGCCAAAAATAAATAAGTTAATGAATAAATCAAAGGCCATTTCTTAAAAAAATCAATTCTTAACACATAATTAGTGCTCCATAATAATAGTTCAGTCATAAGGAATAGTTCCCCAATTTTCATACCTGTTATTTGAATATAAAGTAACAACACTAGATTCTAGAGCCACAAAAGAGCCACCTCTACATTATGGACATACTTCTCAAATATGGCTTGATAAACCAGTCATGAAAGTAAGTACTTGCCTAGTACATCTGCTAGGAATTCAAAAGAAATACAGGAAGTTCTGATAAAACTAGACAGTAAAATACATTAAAATTAAGCAATGGCTCTAATAAGAGAATGCAGTCTGTTTACAATGTTGCCACGTGCTTGTAGTCCTCATGTCATGAAACTCTAGAGTGTTTTTAAATAAGTTCAGCAGAAATGATACAGGGAAAAAGCAGAAAGCCAAGCATCATAAGACCAAAGTCCTCATCTCTGCTCTGCCACTTGTTGGCCATGTAACCTTGGAAACATCACTCGATCTCTATGGATGTCAACTTCCTCCTCTATAAAATGAGAGTGTTGGACCAGACAGTTCCTGAGATTTCTTCCAGTTGTACCATTCTATGAGTCAATGAGTCTGATTCCACCATTGTCCCTCCCCTTGTTCTCCAGAGATACTGTTGCCACAGTAATTGCTGTTGACCCCAAGTAACATCACGTAGCAGAGTCCAGTCACGCACAGGAATTCCAGGCACTGTGACTGTGAATTCTAATCCCTCTTTGTTCACACCACCGTTGAATGACCTTGGCAGGGCACCTAACTTCAGCTAACTGTCCCAGATGCCTCAGCAGACAAAAACCTCCAGGGATTTATGGGACAAATTCCCAAATCCTTACACTCCACAAGCTGCCCTCCAAATGCCTTTACAGTGCTTAACTTGGGACCACCCATGACAAATCATGAAACTAGGCTTGTTCCCTGAACAATTCTCAGTCGTAGTGTGCTCCTACCACCAATATGGAAGCCTGTCTCTCCTATTCAAATCATAACCATCTTTCAAGGGAGGCCAAATTTAAGTGAAAATTTTAAAGGCTGAAAAATTTGCCAAATTTGTGACAAACTCAAGGCTAGGAAGGAGAGCTGATATACATCATATAGTAGAACCACCATTATTTCAATAGCTGAAACAAAGAATGGAAACCAAGGAGAATTAATGCAAACTTTTAGTAAATATTTTTGAGTATATATGTCTTGTAATAGGATTGGCACTATAATCCCTGCTCTACATTTAATAGATAAGAAATCCAGCATTTCTGTTAATAATAATGATGATGATGATGATAAAGACAGATGCCTTTTAGTGTGTAAATATTATGTGTTAGGCGCTATGCTAACGGCATTACTTGCCACGTCCATCAGAATGCTTGCGGCTGTAAGAGTACCTAACTAAAACGGGCTTAAGCAGTAGGGCTTTCCTATCTCATAACCATTGGTGAGGAACGACTGATTCCAGGGTTGACTGACTGAGCAGCAAAACGACATCCTGGAGGTTCCATCCTCCTACACTGCCATTCTTGGCACGTGGGCAACATCTCCTCTTGTGGTTGCACAGTGGCTGAAGTGATTCCAGGTGCCACACACAAATCTCAACATCTAGAAAACTACACCTCCACATGTCTCTTTCTATTGGTTGGGAGAATAGAAATAGACCTACCCCAGAAGGTCTCTACAGATTTCCCTCACATCTCATTGTCTGGGATCAAATCACTTACAGAAAATGAAACCAGTCAATGACAAGTGGAATGAAACTGCCAATATCACCTTAGACCAATCACAATCACCTCTGGCTCACCTTCCTTGAACACATGGAGCACACCCTACTCAAACACAACTGGGCTCCATGGCCAAAGAAGAGGAGGATGGGCTGGAAAATGGCAATCAGGTAGAAAAGCAGCAGTGTCTGCAACACATACATTATTATTTTAATAAATCAGCCTCTAAGGAGTTATTATCCTCATTTTATAGATGAGGAAACTGAAGCTCAAAGAAGTCAAGTAAATTGCCCACAGTCACACAGCTAGATGTTGGAAAATCCTGTATTCCTAACCACCATATTGATGGTTCTGAAATTTCGTGTATGTAAGAAATATCAGGAGAGATTAGTAAAAATCGATTCCCAGACTCCACATCCAGAAGTTCCGATTTCATAGTCTAGGGTAGGAGCCCTCATTCTTCATTTTTAACACATGATCTCAATTAATTTGAATGCAGGTTGTCTATGAACATTTCATGAGAGAGCACAGGATTAGCTATCATTTGGGCAGAAGTCTGATTTTCTTAGAAAAACCTTATTTTCTGGAAGCCTCAGATCCTCCATCTCCAAAAGCCATCCTACTTTCTTATGCACCACCATGGAAATATCTCATTGGATTTACTCTATAGTCTGCCTAGGTTAAACTCTATATAGTATAGAGGTCTGGCTCCCTAATTTAAGAAGCATATAGGTAAAATATTCAGATGAGGGGAATGAGGTTCAGGAAGAATCAAAATAGGTCTTATAAATAGCCATTGAAGAACTTGGGAAGATTTGGGGTGGAATATAGTCAACTCTTTGGGGTAGGAGAGTTGGGGAAGCCATCATAAACCTTCAAATATTGACTAAGCTGGTATGTGTAAAGTTTGTGCAGAGGTAGAATCAATTATAAGGAGGCTTATTTTGTTTTATTATAAGGAAGAACAATCTAATAATTAACATTGTGCAACAATGCAAAGGGCTCTCTGCCTCACAAAGCATTCTGAATGCATTAGAGCAGAGGCTGGCAGACCCAGTGTCTGCCACCAGTATTGCAGAAGAGATTCCTCAATTGAAAGGAAAATTATGCAGATGACTTCTAAGATATGCTGTGATCCTCTGATTACAGCCTCTGCAAACTGACCTGTGTTAGTTTTATCCTATGGTCATTTCTGATGAATGCCTTGGAATGCAACTTAATTTCTATTTTAATTTTATTAATATTAATTTTACTAATATAATTAATATATTATTCTATTAACTCTATAGATCAATAGTAATACAATATATTATATAAATATATTAATATAATTTTTATTATTTCTAATTTAATTTCTATATGTATGTCTTATTTAATATTGTTAAATTATTAGTTTTTTAAAGTTTAAATTTCTAGTTTAATTTCTAAGTGTCCTGTTTTCCCAAGTTGATGGGACATGTCTGACTCTTCTTTGTGTGTTCGTGGCAACTAACTCATTACCATGCCCATCATAGGTACTTAATACATAGTTGGCAAATGAAAAAGGATGGCCTAGAATGGTGGGTAAGCACATCCAGATTATAACAGTGCACAAGATGAGTAGATAACTTTTTAGTACTTCTGCCCTGCTTACTACCAGGGCACTGGGCATGGTGGCCATATTTGCAATATGTACCCTCCTTTCTGGCCATCAATGATTGGGCCAGAAGTTAACGTGTGATTCAAGCTGACTTCGTAAGATTGGCCAGAAGTTAACAGATGATTAAAGCTGAGCCCGTAAGACTGTGTGGCTGTACTTGTAACATGGGAACTCAGAAGAATGGTCTACTGAAAAACAGTGAAGTAGATGAGAGAAAAAGATTGAGTTCCCTGGCTTTCAAATTCCTGGATCTCAATTCCTTCCTGATGCTCAGGTGTAAATATGCCCTTGATCTCTGTGAGAAATCCCTGTGTCTTTATAACATGGCTTCCTACTTCCCTCCCTCCCTTCCTTGCTCCTTCCGTTCTTCTTCTTTTAAATTTTATGGAAGTTGGCTTTAACTGGTTTTAATTCATTTCAACCAGAATCTTGAATCCAAATAAATTTGTCCCTGAGTTTCCTATTGAGGCAAATAATGACAATAACTTGTGCTCTGACAACTCCAAGAAAGCCAGGCCTTAGGGGAATCTCAGGTGAAGAGAGAGCACCAAGGCCTCTGCATGCTGCCAGATATTTTGGAGGGTTCGAGATTGGGGTTACTGGAGGCTGATTTCCTTACCATTCTGACCTCTGATCTGCAGGGGCATTAAAGCTCCTATGAAGACTCCACTGCCAGATCACAGGTCTCCTTTTAATCAAGATCCCCCCCAGAAGGAACTATGAGACAGGAACTAACCTCTAGTACAATGAGGCAACACCAGCTCAAATGACAGGTGGGAATATTCGGGGGTATCCACAACCCCCTTATGCCACCAAGTTTCTCCATACAGCGTTTGGGGTCTACATACAACAACGCATCTGCAAGGTAGAAACTGCCTTTCAAAATCACATTTAACAGTGAGTATTCGCACGAACTTTTGTACTTCAGTTTGGGGACAAAACTGTTTCCCAATATGCATGTGTTTTTCTCACTTTGTACCCTATGGCTGTTAAGAAGAAGAGCATGTTGACAGTCGTTTTGACATACTTACCGAAAAACAGTGCCTGAACAAATCCTGGTGACACTGTTCCAAAACCCCCAGTTTCAATCTTAGATGGAAGAGCAGTACTGGTAGGTGAGGGGCAGGTAGAGATGGACAGTAGTGGAGCAGGCAGGGAAATTGTTCAGAATTTTCTGTTTTTCCCTCTTGCAACTAAGATATCTCTTGTGTTGGCCAAAGTTGGCCAATCATTGACACATAGGAACCAAGAAGAGCTGCTTTTTATCCCTTTCCCTATTTCTTAGAGTTCTATCATACTTTGTCTAAGACACCTAGAGGCCCTCTCCCATTAAGTCCTTTTCACCCTCTTAATGGCTTTTTGATCCTTTTGTTTTTCCCCAGGCATAACTTCCACCTGTGTTGAGTCTTCTCCGATTCCCTTAGGAAATGAGTCACAGTTCAATGATTCCCACATTGTAGAATGAAATCTTCCTGATCTGTATGGTTTAAGAAACAAAAACTTAAATTCTCTTAACTAAAAAAAGCAGATTAAGGAGAGCCAACTCTGCTTCTTACTCCAAATCTGAACAGAAGCGTTATTTGGTGAAAGCACCTACTCAGGCTTGCCACCAGTTCAGCATCCATAAGGCAGTAATGAGGAATAATTCTATAAAGACAGGGACAGTCATCACAAGAGACACAGACAATTTTCCCTTGGCAAATAACAAAACAAAAAAACAAAACTCACTCTCATGTGCTCGTTGATGATTGAGTTTTCTTTAGAGGAATCACATATTTCTGAAGAAACTACTATATAATTTTGGTTAAAAGACAGCCCTTTTTTTCAATTAGGCAATAGATATCAAAAGTTTTCAAAACATGCATACTCTTTGGCCTCAAAATTCTACTTTCAGAATTTAATAAATAATCAAAAAGGTGTACAAAGATACATGTACTTCAAACTCCATTATAGCTTAAAAACTTTTATAATGGAAATTTTCAAATATACACAAAAGTAGAAAGAATAACGAACCACCATACATCCACCACCCAGCTTTATTGATTATCAACATTTTGCCCAGTTCTTGTTTCATTTATCCCCACCATTCTTTGTTGTTGCTGTTGTCACTGAAATATTTTAAAGCAAATCCCTGGCATTTGACTCTTAAATATATCTGTCTGAATATCTAAAATATAAGGATTTTAAAAATCAACATTACCCTCATATCATTCTTTCACCTATCCAAGTTAGCAATAATTTGTTAATATCATCTGATGCCCATTCACATATAATTTCAAAATATCTTTAACAGTTTGTTCAAATCTGCATCAAACAAGTTCTATATAGTGGATTTAGTTGTTACTTCTATTCTCTATAATCTATAACAATTTCTTCACTTTGTATTATTCATTTATTTGTTGAAAAAATCAGGTTATTTTGTCCTGTAGAATTTCTTATATTCTGGACTTGGCTGATTGTATCATTTATTATGTTCCTCTATCTCCTCAAAACTGGAAGTCAAAAAAAAAAAAAAAAAAAAAAAAAAAAAAACTGGAAGTCAGAGCTAGAGTCTTGGTTGAATTCAGATCCTTTCTTTTTTTTCTTTTTCTTTTTTGGCAAGAATGTTTTATAGGTGGCTCTGTACACTTCATATTGTATCACAGCAAATGCACATAGAGCCTGTTTACCCCACTTTTAGTGATATTTACATTGCTTAGTGGATTCAAATTCTCTTAGCCTAATCTCCCAAATTTATACTTTCTCATCGACTTTTCACCTAATGGTTTTAGTAGTGATTGGTGATCACTGCCTAGATCCACTATTTCATTAGAGATTTTAAAGTGGTGATGTTGTAATTGCATAATAACATTGTTTTATTAGATCTGTTTCTTCTATAATAAAGCAATTTTCACCTACCATCTTGCTTCTTATTTTGAAAAATGTCAAAGTTACAAAGTTATGAACACCCATACATGCTCACTTAGATTCACCAGTTGCTAACATTTTGCCACATTTGCTTTATCACTCTCATTCTATGTACTTATTTTTTGCTGTTTCATTCCAATTAGATTACAGACATTATGATACTTCACTGTTAAACACTTGAGCCTGTCTCTCCTAATAACAAGGACATCCTCCTCATAGCCACAATTACTGCCTTCAATACATTTAACATTGTTGCAATATCATTTAATACAGAATTCAAGAAAAATTTTCCCAGTTTTCCCCAGAATGATCTTTATAGTATATATATTTTTAATCCAGAATTCTATTAAGGTATATGCATTGCAGTGTTATCATGTCCGGTAATTTTCTATTTCTCTCCTTCTTTCTACATTTATTAGCTGGCATTCTTTTGTATTCTTTCCCCCCATCACCACCATTATTCTTTTAGATGCTGAAATTGTCCCAGATTTGTCCAATGGGAGCCCCTATAGTCTGGTTTCTGCATAATTTTGACATTGTCCCATTGATCTTTGAGTACTTCCTTACTTTGTGGCACAAGTGGTTCTAGGCTCACCTTGTACTTTTTCTGTCTCAGACCTAGAATCAGCTATTTCTCCAAGGAACCCTGGTTCTTCTAAATGAAAAATGATATTTAAAAACCAGTATCTGGTTTCTAGTTGTGCTCATTGCTAATGGGATGTCACTATTTCTAGACACTTTCAGTGCAAAGAGCCAAGAAGTGTAATTTTTCAAGAAATCATGAGTTCAGACTAATACCTCCAATTCAAATCCAATATCATAGAAATCTTCCTCTCTTTCCCCATTTCATATTTTTATCTTCTCCCAGAGTGAGAACTCTAGTTTCCAAAACGGTTAAGATATTTTCTCATTTGCTATATGCTTCAACACACACAAAATAATCTCAGTATTACTTACTACATAAATAAAAACTAAGTAAAATAAAATATTTATTTAAAGTTCTTTCTGTTCATAGAATATACTCTATGAAGGTATATTAAAAATGTACTTGAAGTAATTCCATTTTCTATGTAGTTATATTTGATGTACAATTTTATTATTATTATTATTACATTTTTGACTGTGCTGCACAGATTGTGGGATCTCAGTTCCCCAACCAGGGATTGAACCCGGGACAAGGCAGTGAAAGCACCAAATCCTAACCACTAGACCATCAGGGAACTCCCTTGATGTACAATTTGATATACAATTAGGTTCATTTGTTTCTGTTTACACTCAATTTTAATGTTTGCCTTTTTTTATTCTTTGGACTTAAAGGATTTAATTTTATTTTTTAAATATGCATAATTTTTACATGGTTCAAAAGTCAAAACTGTATAAAAAGGTAAACTCAGAGAAATCTCACTTCCATTCCTATCCTTTCTACCCTTATCATCTGTAACCCTCCTAGGTGGCTATTTTTATGAGCTTGTAGATTATCCTTAACATATTTATTTTTGCAAATATAAGAAACTATTTTCCCTTTTTTATCATTGTTATATATTTTGAAATTTAAGAAAGTTTATATTTTTACTGTGGTGGTTACCTTCATATTAATATTTTGTTTTTTTAATGGTCATAATCCCCTTTTTCCTTACATGGACTTCTATAACTGCTTTAGACTTTTATCTGGTATCTTTTGACTCCCACTTATATTATGCATTACCTACGTGCCAGTCAATGCTCTTATCTTCCCTTTCTCTTCTCCATTGCTTTTAGTTGTGTTATTTCTAATTTATCAGAATGTTTAATATTTACATGTTATTCTTCCACTTTTTCCCCATCTGTATTTAAGTCTTAGACCTACATTTAAGTGTAATCAGTGCTCATTATCAGTGCCTTTCCTGCTGTTTCCCCAGTCATCTCTTGATAGGATACAGGTCATCACCCAGGAGATTTCTTATGATGGGATCATGATTATATATATTCTGACTTCTCAAATCTTTAAAGCTATCTGCCTGTAGTCTTGATATTTAAAGAACTGCTGGGCTAGATAACACAGCCTGTTGGTTTTTGGGTTTTTTTTGGTCACACTGTCTGGCATGCAGGATCTTTCCCAACCAGGGATCGAACCCATGCCCCCTGCAGTGGAAGCACGGAGTGTTAACCACTGGACCACCAGGGAAGTCCAACACAGCCTTGTTTTTAAAAATGGAAATGGAAACAACTTGAGTAAGCAACAATCAGGAATTGGATAAATAGATAAATTATGCTCAGTTAAATAATGGAATCCTGGTTTATACAGCCATTGTACATGCTACAATCACTGTGGAAAAGTATAAAATTATACATAAAACCTAGCATGATCAAATTTGTATTTTTAAAGTATAGGGATGCTATAAATGTGTGTGCACATGTATTTAGCAAAACGCAGGTCGTGATACACAAAAAAGTTAACAGTAATTTCCTCTGATTAATAGAATTATTGGTGATGTTTAGATTTTCCTTTGTGTGTGTATGTTTTTTTTTTAATTTTTCAAATTGTAGCATTTGTAGAATTGAAGGGAATATGATATTAATAATGATTTTTAAAAGCTAAGCAAAGAGTTAAATTTTCAAGTTTTATTTATTTATTTTTTAACATCTTTACTGGAGTTTAATTGCTTTACAATGGTGTGTTAGTTTCTGCTGTGTAACAAAGTGAATCAGCTATATGTATACATATATCCCCATATCTCTTCCCTCTTGCGTCTCCCTCCCACCCTCCCTATCCCACCCCTCTAGGTGGTCACAAAGCACCGAGCTGATCTCCCTGTGCTATGCAGCTGCTTCCCACTAGCTATTTATTTTACATTTGGTAGTATATATATGACCATGCCACTCTCTCACTTCGTCCCAGCTTACCCTTCCCCCTCCCCGTGTCCTCAAGTCCATTCTCTACGTCAAGTTTTATTTTTAATGTGTTGGTTTTAATCAATACCACAAGACACAGTGTACCAAGGAGAGAGCAGCATGATCTAATTAGCAAGCTCAGAACAGCCTAGGCTGGTCTCCTGTGCTAGGACCCCCTCCTGTGCTAGGTGCTCAATCATTGTTTGCTGGTGATGAAGAAACTAAAATTAGTCATTCCTGGGCAGAGTCATTTTGGGCAATAGAGTTAACTTTTTGGAATATAGCTCCTGTCTTCCACGGTTGTGCTGAGGATGAAATGAAGTGGTATACATGTAAAACTGCCAGTCTTGGGTCTGGTGTATAGTAAGTAGTCCTATCACTTCATCTCAGAGGGGGAGATAAGATTATTAGCCCCATTATTAGCCCCTTTTTCTGGATAAATAATAGGGATATATTCAGCTTTATTTATTTTGAAGAATAGAAAAACAATATGAGCAGAGAGCCAGTGAAAAGAGCCTCAGGCAGCGTATAAGTGTGTTATAGAAAAACACAAGGGGGAAAAGAGAAAGATCAGAGAAACAGACATAAAGAGAGAGAAAAGGCAAGACAGAAACAGCTTAGAGATCATCAGAATCTATAATAGTTAGGGCTTCTGCTTGCTTATGAGTAAGAGTGGAGGAAATCTGTGCCCCCAAATTGTAACTGTGCTGTTATAACACTATCTACAATAGCCAGGACATGGAAGCTACCTAAGTGTCCATCGACAGATGAATGGATAAAGAAGCTGTGGCACATATATACAGTGGAATATTACTCAGCAATAAAAAGAAACAAAACTGAGTTATTTGTAGTGAGGTGGATGGACCTAGAGTCTGTCATACAGAGTGACGTAAGTCAGAAAGAGAAAAACAAACACCGTATGCTAACACATATATATAGAATCTAAAAAAAAAAAAAAAAAAAAAGGGTTCTGAAGAACCTAGGGACAGGACAGGAATAAAGATGCAGACATAGAGAATGGACTTGAGGACATGGGGAGGGGGAAGGGTAAGCTGGGATGAAGTGAGAGAGTGGCATGGTCATATATATACTACCAAATGTAAAATAGATAGCTAGTGGGAAGCAGCTGCATAGCACAGGGAGATCAGCTTGGTGCTTTGTGACCACTTAGAGGGGTGGGATAGGGAGGGTGGGAGGGAGATGCAAGAGGGAGGAGATATAGGGATATATGTATACATAATAGCTGATTCACTTTGTTGTACAGCAGAAGCTAACACAACATTGTAAAGCAATTATACTCCAATAAAGATTTAAAAAAAAAAATAGAAAGCAATGGAGTAACACCCACTTCTTTAAGTAACTGTTATAGGATAGTAAACTCATCACCGGTTTTATAACAGCTGTCCCTCCCCAGGGCTGACCACAAACGCACCCCAGAGTAACTGAATAAGAATCTGAATGAGGAATGCCAGGCCTAGAATGTTTTTAAAATATCTCTTCAAGTAATTATGATGGTTAGCCAGGTTTAGGAACTACTGGCCTGTACATAGGACCATCTCTCTCATCTACCAGGACAGTCCCAGAATAATTATTACCAGACCCCCCCCTTCTCTTACAAAAATCTCTCTGCAGAGATGAACATTATGTGCTCTCCTACATGTACCTCATCCTCCCTTAAGGTGCTCTCAGTGAAGGTGGTGGTCACTTAATTCACCCAACAGTGATGACCTTGTTGTAGCCTTTCTTTCATTCTATGACTAAAGACAAGACTTAGAGAAAAACTACCTCTTGATCTTAAATTCACATTAAAATATCAACCAATAGGCCAATTCTCCCTGAGAATGGAATCTGATGAGTGGAGAAGACAAAAGCATAACTTTACGTGGGGAAAGAGAATGGGAAACCTGGAGCATCTCAAGGACAATTGCTTCTGCTCCCTCACCATTTGGTCCAAGTCAGTTGGGAGAGCCAGAAATGAGTACGAATTCTACTTTATCGGCTGGTTACTTAAAACCTTTTGCTCATTTCTTCTTTACCTCTTTTTGGACCCCAATTTCTAGAAGAGTCAAAATAAGAAAATCATTTAATAGTGAGGTAATATTGTATGTGAACTACTGAGAAACCAATCAATACTCCCCATGGAGTTAATGTGTCATCCAATTTTGAGTGTTACCTTCTTCTGATTTAATCTTAATCTGTTAACTATCAAATATCATGTCAAAAAAGGGCATACAAAGATAAAAATTAGAACTGGAGCATTCTTAAAATTACTCACATTATTGGGACTTCCCTGGCAGTCCAGTGGTTAAGACTCTGTGCGTCCAATGCAGGGGGTGCGGATTGGATGCCTGGTCAGGGAGTTAAGATCCCACATGCCATGTGGCATGGCTAAAAAAATAAAATAAAATAAATTTTAAAAAAGTATTCACATTAAGAGAAAATATTTCAGGCCACAAGCCTTAGTGCACTCCAGTATTCATCATTATATCTGCCATTACATCCCTGGGGTACCCATTTTCTTGTGCCCCAAACAGCTCTCCTTGTCCATATACTCCAGACCTTTTCATCCTTCCTGTCTTGGCTTATCCTATTCCTAATGGGGACCTTTTCCACAGAAAGGGTTTTCAGTTACTTTACTCTAAATTAATATTCAAGTTCCCAAATTACAAATGTAAAAACCTGGTTTTCATTACTTTCAGTCCAAACTACGACTCCATAAAACTAGTAAAATAAAAAAATCACTTTCAAATTTTCTCTGACAAGTTTCCAGAAACTCTTGTTGACAGACTAAACTGCTTAGATAATCAGTTCTATCTATAAACTTCATCAATTAAATAGTCTTAATTTTAAACTGCATTTATAAGTGTAATATACTCAAACTAACTTTTATGTGCCTCTACTGTCTTACAGGACAAATTTATGACCGTAACAAAAAAAAGCTTCCCTAGCACTTAAAGCTCTCTTGTTGCAACTCTAATCAAATAAACTTAAAAATATAATAAATTGAGGTCTTCCCTGGTGGCACAGTGGTTAAGAATCTGCCTGTCAAGGCAGGGGACACGGGTTCGAGCCCTGTTCTGGGAAGATCCCCCATGTCGCGGAGCAACTAAGCCCGTGTGCCACAACTACTGAGCCTGCGCTCTAGAGCCTGAGAGCCACAGCTACTGAAGCCCGCGCACCTAGAACCCGTGCTCCATAACAAGAGAAGCCTCTGCAATGAGAAGCCCGCACACCGCATCAAAGAGTAATCCCCGCTCGCCGCAACTAGAGAAAGCCAGAGCGCAGCAACAAAGACCCAACACAGCCAAAAATAAATAAATAAATAATACATTTATTTTTATATATATATGTAATAAATTGAGTTCTCAAATATTCCAGTTCTGTTTACAAACTCAATCAACATCTCATATACCTTTCAACTCAGAATCTCAAGATTAAAATGTTAACCGTTTTATATTGAGATCACAGTGACAGGCTTTGGGGATACGAGTATGCTACATTCTCTTGAAATAGCAAACATACTGGCCCTTTTTAGAGAAGCTTAATTTGGGTAGATGGAATTCAGCAACCCCTAGTCTAGGATGGATTCAACCAATCTCTTTACTGCCTGATTGAATTCTGCATTCTTTTCATACTCTTTTTGTCCAGCTCTGTCCACAAAAGCCCCCATCTGTCTAAAAACCATCAGCCTTTCTTTATTTAGTCCAAAATTTAACTGAATCATAGTTTCTCCTTAAGGTTTATGTGCTAGACCCTAAAAATCCTTTTGAAATGCATATATACTAACTTGGATGGAAATCACATCACAGCTTTAATCCTCATAACACCACCGTCACCACACACACATTGGTTTAGATTACTCAAGAAGAAGCATGATGAGGTAACAGGTGATTAGGCAATGAGTTTCAATGTCTCTTAAAAACATTTTTTGTTGATATTTGTTTAGAATGCTCTGTGGAAAGAACAGAGATCTTTTCGTAAGCCGTTTTTGAAAGGCTTGTCTCCAAGGCAGTTACAAACTCAAGACATTGCTAGGAGAAATTCTGTTGTATGAAGACAGAGCTGGAAGGTGTTTGATGATCATTTGGTCCAACCCCATGCTGTACAAAGATAACTGAGTTCCAAAGAAAGGGGACAAGAGGGGAGGCTCCTTTACTGAATATCCTCTATGTTCCAAGCACTGTGCAAGTGAACCCTCAATTAAGATGCACAGAGTGGCACGTCATAGCCCTTTTCTACTCTCTTTCCCCCTCCGACAGGCACACAGATGTTCCCATGCTCCTCGGGTTTGCCTGTCACCTTGTCTTGCATCAGTGTGGCCTTGCCCTCCATCAAGTCAATGCAAGTAATCAGCCATTCACTACTTCAGATTTCTAACCCAGCCTCACATGTACCCAAATACCCTGTGAACAGAAGTCAAATTGTGATGAACAGAGAGTTGAAAAGGAGATGAGTAAGTAGGGACTCTCTTTCCAGAAATTTAGAGAAGGGGAAGGAGTGAGATTGAACAGAAGCTGGGGTAGGGATGCAGGGTCAGGGGAAGGATGGAGAATGGAGAGAGTTGAGCATGTTCACAGGGAAAAGGAAGAGGGTGAAGATGCATGGCAGAGAGGGAATGATTGACAGAGCAGGACCCCAGAGAAGTGGCAGGGGACACAGGTTGAAGTATTAAATTTGAAGGAATGAGAGATGCTTCATTCTCCAAAACAGGAGGAAAGAAGGCAGAGATGGGGACTAATGCTGCTGAAGCTGTTAATAAGAAAATGGTTCAGATGATCACCCTAGGGTCAGGGTTAAGTGAGGAAGGGGATATAGACTGGGTGGACATGATGGTCCAGGCTCTAAACACCTTCATGAACTAACTAATAGGGGTGAGGGAATGATGAGCTAGAAGGACATTGGAGTTTGAGATTTCGGGATAGGGCCATCCTGAGTGATGACACAGCAGGGTAGGGCTGCTGAAAGACCAGCATGGTGAAGTAGAGGCCAAGTGGAAAACACTGGGTTTGAAGCTAAAGATCAGAGGAGCCAGTGGGTTCAGGAGGGTCATCTTTTGGACACTGGAGTTGGCAGTTGGCAGAAGCTGGGGGACAGAGAGGTCATGGGCCAGCTGCCAAAATCCTCTGTGAACACAGAGACCGATCAGCAGATTGACACATGACAGGGATGATATGGGGATGAGAGGTGAGCCTCGAAGCCAAAGGGAATTTTCTGCAAGAGGGGTGGAACTGCAGCCTGGCAACAGCTTTGGAGAGCAAAGGAGACACTAATTCCCAACTCCCAGCCTGAGGGGCAGAAGGTAGGTAGAAGTGAGCCCCCTTCCCTTGAAAAGGATAAAAGAAAAGCAGGAACCTCAGGAGAGACCCAGGCCTCAGCTGACAACAGAAAATATCAGAAACATTTTTTTTGAGGGGGGCTGTGTTGGGTTTTTGCTGCTGGGCGCGGGCTTTAGCTGCATTGAGCAGGGGGCTACTCTTTGTTGTGGTGCGTGGGCTTCTCATTGCAGTGGCTTCACTTGTTGCGGAGCGTGGGCTCTAGGTGCACAGGCTTCAGTAGTTGTGGCTCGCGGGCTCTAGAGCACAGGCTCAGTAGTTGTGGTGCATGGGGTTAATTGCTCCATGGCATGTGGGATCTTCCCAGACCAGGGATGGAGCCTGTGTCCCTTGCATTGGCAGGTGGGTTCTTAACCACTGCGCCACCAGGGAAGTCCTAGGGGAAACATTTTGTAGAAATGTTAAGGATACAGGGACTCTGTTTATCATTGAATAGGGTTCCAGAGGGCGTGGTTGGAAAGTTGAGGGAGAGAGGCAGGGGGTAAAGACAACAAAGCATCGGGGGATGATACTGTAAAATAGAACAAAGACTAAAGAGGTCTGTATTCAAGGCAGCAGCTAAGGATGAGAGGGACAGGAGGCAGAGAGACCTCTGACCTCAGCTTACTAGCTGTGTGACCTTAGGTGAGTTACTTGTTCTCTCTGTGCTTCAGTTTCATCATTGTAAAATGAGGATGATACTGGTATTTAGCTCATAAATTTGTTGTTGCTGTGAGGATTAAATGTGTTAATGTATGTAAAATACTTAGAAAATTGATCAGCTCATAGTCAGTCCTGAAGAAGCATTTCCTTCAGAAGGAAAAAGATTCCCATGCCACAGTTTCCCTTTCACGAAGGACATCTAGCTATATCAAACCTTGAACAATGCACCTTCACTTCCTGTCACTTACATTCAGCAAAAAATCCAAGTATGCAAAAAAAAAAAAAAATCTGTCAGTCACTGATGGATTCAATTTCTTACAAACATATGATATGACAATTAAATTATCTGTCCCTTGAAAGGAAGGAAAGAGAATGAAAAAAGTTGGTTGAAGACAGTAAGAATGTAGAGTTAT